>NC_083596.1:39986713-40289713 GCF_027579695.1 Neoarius graeffei
GTTGGGTTTCATTTAATCTAATGAAGAAACATGAACAATAACAAAGGTGTTAATAAGGGAAATGCAGAAGGAACCTCATCCTTTCACGTGACCGTGGCGACCCGAACCTGTTCATATAATCCTGGCGTTACATGACGCCCAAACTCTTAGGGTCTGAAGACAGTTTTTTTCCCCCATTAACAAGTATGAAGTGGTGTAGTTCAAACTAATCTTCAGACAGCTGCACTAGAGCTTAAAGAAAACCCATTTTAATTGGTGAAAGTCCTCTTTGGGTTTGAGCTTCGTCAAGCTTGGAGGTCTTGGGCAATGAATACATCATGACAGAAGTTGTACTTGTCACACGCTAAAGTGTCTCTTAAGGAGAGCCTGATGTTCTCAGGGTGAGAACTGAACACGTTCTCGGTTCCTCTGTTGAACCAGAGAGAATAAAAGTGCTGCAGAGAGCCTGATCCAGAGCATGTAAAGGTAAAGTCAGAGACTCAAGTTTCTTCCCGAGTTTTCCAGGCTAAATGGATAACAACACACTCGCCATCCAAACGAACCAACATTATTGAGTGTGTTTTAATTTAATGTGTCTTTGTGTTTAAAATCTATTCTGCAACCAAACTCTGAAGCTGCTTGCTGGAAGGCACATCGAGGCTGCTGTAAAATACTGGAAATGGTCAACTAAAGAGGGGGAAATGTAAGTTCAGTAAAGAAGAGCGTTATTAAATTAATACTCTCGTGTCAGAACAAGTAAACGGTGTGCAGGGTGTAACTATGGCTGATTGATTTTTTTCTCTCTAATGAAAAGACTGTAAACAGAATAATCTACTTTGTATGAAAGTGCGTAATTAAATTGAATGTCATTTTCATCTGCGTGACTGTGGCGCCTGTAACATTTTCAAATGTCAACAAAGTGCCTTTAGTGTGCTGAATTTCTTTCTTAGATAGGAGGAAATTGATGGATGAGCTTGTGATGAGTTGCCAGATCTTCTTTCCCAAAGGATCTAAACCTGCTATGTATTATAAAAACACTGATGTTTATGAGATGGAAAAATATAATCGTTCAAAGGTATCCAACTTCTTAGGAAAACTTGACAACACTGTCTATAAAGCCCTGGGCAACATGCATGACTAATTTACAACTGGTTTTGGGAGACAGGAAAAATCACGCGGAACTGGCTGCCGTCAACTGGCCAAATTGAGTAAATCGAGGTAAAGATGTGATCAGGTTTCTACTTTCCACTTCTCCCCATTCTTTTGCACCAACCTTTCTGCGTTTCCAAAAAAACAAGATTATTCACTGACTGTCACGTGCAAGTCCAAGTCAAATCACAAGTGAGTCAAGTGCAACTGAAAGTGAAGTGCGAGTTTTAGTCGAATTGCTAGTCAGTCAAGTGTGAATCCAAGTCACATCGTAAGTCAAGTGCGAATCCAAGTCACATCGTAAGCCAAGTGCGAATCCAAGTCACATCATAAGTCAAGTGCGAATCCAAGTCACATCGTAAGTCAAGCGCGAATCCAAGTCACATCGCAAGTCAAGTGCGAATCCAAGTCAAATCACAAGTCAGTCAAGTGCAACTGAAAATGAAGTGCGAGTTTTAGTCAAATTGCTGGTCAGTCAAGCGTGAATCACCTCATAAGTCAAGTGCAAATCCAAGTCACACATCGTAAGTCAAGCGTGAATCCAAGTCACATCGTAAGTCAAGCGTGAATCCAAGTCACATCGTAAGTCAAGCGTGAATCCAAGTCACATCGTAAGTCAAGCGTGAATCCAAGTCACATCGTAAGTCAAGCGTGAATCCAAGTCACATCGTAAGTCAAGCGTGAATCCAAGTCACATCGTAATTTAAGCGTGAATCCAAGTCACATCGTAAGTTAAGTGCAAATCCAAGTCAAATCACAAGTCAGTCAAGTGCAACTGAAAGTGAAGTGCGAGTTTTATTGAAATTGCTGGTCAGTTAAGTGTGAATCTAAGTCACATCGTAAGTCAAGCGCAAATCCAAGTGACATCATAAGTCAAGCATGAATCCAAGTCACATCATAAGTCAAGTGCGAATCCAAGTCACATCATAAGTCAAGTGCGAATCCAAGTCACATCGTAAGTCAAGCGCGAATCCAAGTCACATCATAAGTCAAGTGTGAATCCAAGTCACATCGTAAGTCAAGCGCGAATCCAAGTCACATCATAAGTCAAGTGCGAATCCAAGTCACATCGTAAGTCAAGCGCGAATCCAAGTCAAATCACAAGTCAGTCAAGTGCAACTGAAAATGAAGTGCGAGTTTTAGTCAAATTGCTGGTCAGTCAAGCGTGAATCTAAGTCACCTCGTAAGTCAAGCGCAAATCCAAGTCACATCATAAGTCAAGCGTGAATCCAAGTCACATCGTAAGTCAAGTGCGAATCCAAGTCACATCATAAGTCAACAGCAAATCCAAGTCACATCGTAAGTCAAGCGCGAATCCACGTCACATCATAAGTCAAGTGCAAATCCAAGTCACATCATAAGTCAAGCGTGAATCCAAGTCACGTTGTAAGTCAAGTGCGAATCCAAGTCACATCGTAAGTCAAGAGCAAATCCAAGTCACAGCGCAAGTCAAGCGCAAATCCACGTCACATCATAAGTCAAGTGCAAATCCAAGTCAAATCACAAGTCAGTCAAGTGCAACTGAAAGTGAAGTGTGAGTTTTAGTCTAATTGCTGGTCAGTCAAGTGTGAATCCAAGTCACTGTAAGTCAAGTGCAAGTCCAAGTCAAATCACTCAAACACTTGACTGACTGGCCGTTCCTTGTTTCCGTTTCCGGTCGAGTACACTGTGCGCATTTTGGTTGCCGCTTCTCACCGGCACTTTTTATTTTTATTTTTTTTCCTTTGTGTGTTTGTATGGTTGATGTTTGAATGTTCTATGTTTGAATGTTTTGTCCGCCGGTTGTGGTGTACCTGCGGACCCAGTTTTGGGCATCGGTTCTCTTCAGGAATGGGTGATGCCTGTGCTCCTCACTATGAACTGCAGAGAGCTCGGTGCTCTTTTTAACATCGGGGTTGTTCAGCGCTCTGTGCGGCAGTGCTTTTGTGCTTGGTGTGGTGTTCTGAGCAAGGTTGCTCAGTGGCATCGTGGTGGCTGTACAGGCGGTTTGGGACACACCTTTGTGTGTCTTTTGGTGGGATTGTGGGCAGCTACGCCACTGGAATTCCATCTTGACCCTCTTTTGGTGGACTTTTTTTTTTTGTAATTGTACAGCGACCGTGAGTGTGAGAAAGGCGCTATATAAGTTGAACTTATTATTATTATGACATGAGTCACATCATAAATCACTCAGCTGTGAGTCCAAATCAACACGCAAGTCAAGTGCGAGTCCCAAGTCAAATCGCGAGTCAGTCATGTGAGAGTCTTAGTTGAGAGTCAGTCAGCGTGTGACTCAAATGCAATCTGAGTTCAAGTCCCAACTCAAGTCCGATCTATGATTTAGACAGAAGTCTCATCATACTTAACACCTTATCACACATGCACATCATCACCACCATCAGGCATCTTCATCACTACCCAGGTTTCCATTGCAGTTTTTTCCCAAACAGAAGCGGTATTTTTAAAAATTTCAACAAAATACAATTGCGAATGGTCTGAGACATTGCGTTGAGTGATTAGGATTTACTCACAGGCAGCTGCTTCTCCAGGCAGTTGTAGAAGTTCTTGGTCTGGTTGGGCTTGAGCTTTTTCAGGGGGATCCGAGTCTCACCGATGAATTCGTTGTGCCGGAATTTGTCCTCATCACACACGGAAATCCTGCGACAACAGTAACAACAGGGACAAGATTAAAATCTGATATAAAACTGGCAGGACAGAAGAGGCAGAGTGTTCAATATTGGATGTAACTCATGTAATTAAGTGAAGTTGAACGGGGTATTATTGCAGGCACAATGCTTCATCAATCAAAAAGGCCGGATCCTCAAGCTTCTGCTAAAATAATACGGAATTTGTTGACAATAAATTTCACTTCCCTCATTAAAAGCCCGTCAATTATTGGTGTTGTGAAGTATGAAAGTCGTGTCATTATTTTGTTTAATCTCTCGTTCGTTTTGGAGCATGTTTACCGCTGAAAAGAGATGAATCAGGAGAAAGTAATGAAATGAAAGAACAGCACTAAGATTTATGAACATTGCTCATGTCATTAGTCCAATAGATTTGTTTTGATGTTTCTCCCTTAACCATTGCACGAACAGACTATTAATTTTGATAATAAATGGAGGAGCGATGCACGTCTGCAAATTCGATCCTTACAGCATACAAATGTGTGGAGAACAGCCATCCTGGCCAAGAAGAAACGATTTTTTTTCTAAAGTGAAATCCACTACGTCGCTGCTAAACTCAGACTAATTATAAAAGGCTTGCTTCAGGAAAGTATTTCATATAATCTTCAGCATCTGTATGAAATTTGCTCACTGCAAAATGCGATTTCTGTGCCATATGAAGTATGACCAAATGATGTGTGCAGGAAGACACCTGTTTTTTCTTTGGCACAGATAATAATTACTTTTGGCTGGATACAGAAAATTGTTCTTGTTAAATGCACAATAAATGAGTTTTCCCAGAGGACAGCACTGACAGGTAGACCGTCTCATTTACAGACTTCTCATAACCATTTTAATTTACCGTTAGTGCAGATGGTGTAATAACGTATACCGAATTCATTTTTAACACTCTACAGCTATTCACTGCCAATTTCCACGACACCCGTATCCTAATGATGGAATGCAAGTTTCTTACCCAATTACACCATTAGAAAGAAACTCAACGTATCCTAGCGAAAGATGGAGACAGTGCTTCTGCTTTTCTGTTTGCGAAGGTAAGTAGAACACGCCAAAGTAACCGACCTGAGAGCATCCTGGTCCAGTTCCAAGAGAACCCTAGTGCCGGTCAACTGCATTGAGAAAGCTGTTCGACTCTGAATCAAGTCAACTGCAGGAAGTGAACCAAACACCTTGAGGTTGCGTGCACCTTTTGCAGATTTTATTTTATTTTTTGTACTTGCAAGCTGCTAAACTGAGCCACGATGCACAAGCTGATCCAAACGACAGAGCTGTAGAACTGCAGAAAAGCCACTCATTCTGAATATTTGGATGGACGAACAAGAGGAGAAAATAAATGGTGGATCCGATACACAAAATCTCTAGATACTTAAATAGATAGATGAAATCAGTGTTTCTCAACCACTGGGCCACAGTGGGTCACGAAGCGCCATCTCGTGGGCCACGAATTTTTTTTCCAAGTTTGAAGCCAAATACTAAATAGATCAGGATGTCGGAGTGTCTCAAATCCGGTAGCTGGTTTGCTGTATACTTTTCAAGTGGAACAAATGTTGCCAGGCAAAACAAACCTTATGATAAATATGAAGGAAGATCTCATCTCATTATCTCTAGCCGCTTTATCCTGTTCTACAGGGTCGCAGGCAAGCTGGAGCCTATCCCAGCTGACTACGGGCGAAAGGCGGGGTACACCCTGGACAAGTCGCCAGGTCATCACAGGGCTGACACATAGACACAGACAACCATTCACACTCACATTCACACCTACAGTCAATTTAGAGTCACCAGTTAACCTAACCTGCATGTCTTTGGACTGTGGGGGAAACCGGAGCACCTGGAGGAAACCCACGCGGACACGGGGAGAACATGCAAACTCCACACAGAAAGGCCCTCGCCGGCCACGGGGCTCGAACCCAGGACCTTCTTGCTGTGAGGCGACAGCGCTAACCACTACACCACCGTGCCGCCCATGAAGGAAGATATCGCAAAAAAAAAAAAGGTACCCTATGGGTCCATGTGGCTACTGCTTATAAATAAAATAGTTGTCTGATCCCATGTCCATACAGTAAATATAGCATATATATTTACTCTCTGAGGCAGTAGCCACAAAAATGAAGCGTAATCCAAAAATGAACAATTTAAAAAAAAAAAAAATCACAGAAGTAAAATATACCAAGTGTCTGTACTTTATATTATTCTACTCTTACCTCTTACAGTTTTCGAAACTGAAACCTCCGAACTGAGGCTGACCTACACACGCTGCCGCCATGACCCAAACTCTTATTTCCTGGAAATGGGCCGATGCTCGAGCTCAGTGGAACGCACTTTCCCTCTGTAAGAAGCATAAACATGTCTGAAAGCGATTTCTTTAGTCTTGTCCATTTATTTCGAATGGTGAAACGGATTGTATACACTCACTGGCCATTTTAATCGGAATACGTGTATGCGCATGTGCAGTGTGCGATCGCTACCACTTATGTTCTTACAGCACGATGACGTAGTAGCTAGCGCCTCTATATGAGGCAGTAGCCAGAACAAAAATGATTTTGACCTTTTTGGTGACCTTGATCGGATGACCCTTAAAATGTTGGAGGTTCTATTTGAGATCAATGCCCATCTATCCTGAAAGTTTAATGAAGATTGATCCGGCCGTTTTCCCGTAATATCGTTAACAAGAAAAAAAAACAGACCGAAAACAATACCTCGCTCCCCTGGTGGACTCAGTCCTGGGTGAGGTAATAAATACGCTTGTGGGTAAATTAAGAAGACCAAGCCTTTATTTTGTCACTTTCCTCCTCTACATTTAAACCACGCATGCGTGCATGCACACAGAGAGAGAGAGAGCACAACGGGCTGAATAAATAAATATGTTTATGAGTAAATTATATGGATCTGTGATGCCTGCTGGAAGAGAAGAGCAGGGAGGATTGAAAATCGAGTGGCTGTGGTTTGTTTACACCCAATACTAAAACTTGTAGCGTCCTAGCAATCATCGCAAAGACATGGACAAAAAGCCCAGAAACCCCTATTTACCCGGCAAGAATGATACAGGATTTATCTTGTAGTGTCCTGATCCCCAGATCTTTAACCCAGCCACATATAAAAAGTTGTACTCCTCCATGCTTCTCCAGGTTTTCATCTGTGTGTCCGTGTAGAACGATGTCTGCAGCACCAGGTAGTCTGAGATGTCAGGGAACTCAACGGATGGATAATTTTCCAACTCAGAATGAATGAATAACTTTATTTAAACACGATAAGTTGATCAGCAGAGCTGGTGGGGTCGTGCATGTACAGATACAAATAATTACAAATACAGAAGACTAAAAATAAACACAATCTTAAAAAAACCCTTAAAATCTGTTAATTATCTTCAATTTAAGTTAATTAATAGTATGTATAACTATTGTCTTTGTATTTAGTTCCGGCTACAACAGGATCAAAATTTATTCGAGTAATGTCAAATTTAGGTAGTAAATTTTTCTTTCATAGGAAAAATCCTTCTTTGTTAGCGTGTAAGGATCTAATCCCATTGAGTGGTTTCTATATCCACTTCTTGGTTTTAATAACTTGCTTGTTTGCTGGACACAAACATGGCAATAAGTTCTTGTGTTAATAGACCAGATGCCACTTTTGGATCATTAATCCCTTTTGACTGAATGCCCTGCAGGCATGGTTTGGCTTCTGGTACATCCATACAGTTTTAAATACAATACCTACAATTAAAAACCATTTGTTTTTATTGCATTTATTTAATCCCTGGGCTCCCATCTGTAACAGGGAGTGATGTTGCAGCCCATTAATACACTTTACAATAGATTATTAGATTCTAATAGAATAGATGAGCCACAAATAATTGGGGATCTTTTTTAATGGGCCCCGACTCGTTACAAATACGAATAAGTGGGCCTTAAAGTAAAAAAGGTTGAGAACCCCTGGCTTAAACCATTTATTTAGCGATGGCTCCATGTTCTCCATGTTCAGGTGATTTTGTGATTCCGACAGTACAGAGCACTTGGGAATGGTTTGTTTCCATTTTGTCCATCGCTGGACTTCTGGCCAGTGAATGAAAGCGCTATACTCCCAAAAGTTTTTTGCTTTATGGTTTGTTTCATTATGTGTAGTCTGGAACCGAACCAAATTGCAAATGAACCATACGTAACAATTTCACTGATCTGGCTTCAGAAAACAGGTTAAGGTCATGTTTAAAAAAAAACCAAAACACCCAATGTCAAAAACAAGCAAACCAACAAAAAATATAACTTACAAATAAGTCGTCTTTTGATCTCGCAGTAATTGTTGCATCAGGATCCCCAAATCCAAGAGATTTTCTTTGCAGTTCTAGTATCGTTTTTAAAATGTAGACGGGTTATGACTCATAGTGCTGATCATGGATCATATAACATCTCAGGAATTGACAGATGGTTAGCAAGTGTTCCTGTGAAGTACTGGGCAGGTTTACAAATCTCTAGGTTTCCAGGAAAAAAAAGGGCTGAACTGAATATTGACAGTATGACATGCGGAGGAAAAAAAATCTTTAAAGGCCTGATGGAAGACGAGTAAAATTTTAGCATTAGATAGCCATTTTTCTTCTATCCACATTCACTGGATATGAGCAATCGTGCGCTCTGATTGGCTACTCTACGACTAGGATATCAGCTCATATCCTTGACTTGCAAGTGACGTCAAAGCAAATTAGAAACCCGGATGTCGGCCATGTTGGTGGAGATACAAATGCGGGGTCAAGCGACATTCGGTACAAAACACTATAGTCACGTGTGTGCAACTTTCTTTGTTTTCACTGCTTTAAGCGTTCTTTTAGCTACACCATATACGCCATGCTGTACATGGTTGCGGTCAGAACAGTACTCGTGACCGTGGCACGTTCCGATTTTTTACAATTCCGTCCATGATTCGGAAAGAGGGCGAGGAAACTCTGAGGCTTAGTACGGAGAGGAGACGAGCGCGGCTGAACAACATCGGCAGGGCTGAAACCAAAACCGCTCGTGTTTGTAGTGATCGTTTTATCTCGGGTCAGATTCAAAAGCTTTCTGGATAATATTATGGAAGAATTTTATTTCGCGTTGCTAGAATTTTGTTATAAAATGAGCATTCTCTTGTCGTGGTTCACTCGGTCGTTGTTATAATTTTAACACGTGTATTACCATTTCGATTCAAGGAGCACCAGCAAAATTACACGATAGAAACAATCCAGACTGGGCACCCACTCAGAACATGGGCTATGTTCTGTCCGAGCTCGGATGTGATTCTTTGGCAGCCGAACCAGATAGAATGTGATATATCTGGGTACTTGATGGTCGGTAGAAGCGTCTTATCTTTAGAAAAGTCTGACTTTTTAAAATAATATAGGTCAAAACCCACACATATCTATCTTCCCTTTGTATCGAATCTTCACTCGAGCGTTCAAATCATGGTAACAGTGAGAAAATTCCGCATTGTTTACAGACACGCTTTCAGCGGCTGCCGTCCTAGTCGCTTTGTATTTATATCCACCATCATGGCGGACGCTCATGACGTAGCACATTTTGACCACGTGGTTGCAAGTCATTTATACCGTGAGTAGAGAAAACAAAATGGCGGCGCACATCAAGTCTCAAGTCAGATGTATCCCTTTGTTATCAAGTATTTAAAAGAAACCGAAATAGCTAAAAGAATATAGTTTTTTTTTCCCCTCCAATATCCCCTGTTCCACACTCCAGCCCAGTCGGTGGCAGTAATGCACCTTTAAGTTGGTTTGCCAACTGCCAAAAAAACCCTAAAGAAGAAGAAGAAAGTGGCGGAGCGTGTTGCTGAACCAACCGAGGGTGAAATAAAAACTCTACTCAAAAACAAAACTCCCCAAAAATACAAAAAAAAAAAAGCAATAAAATATGGAATAAAAGTATTTGATGGTAAGGACGTATTTAAAAAAAATAAAAAAAATTTTCAAGAATTATTATTATAGCCTTTTTTTCCCAAATTGCTCCTGTCATTTCGCCAGTTTGTTTACATTCTAAGCGGAAATGATTTTGTCGGACGTTTTGTACAAGGTTTTTATTTATCGAGTTTGCTAAAAATAAAAATAAAAATGCTCTGCTTCTCAAGAGCCAGTGAACGTGAATAGAATAAAACAGTTATTCCACTCAATCTCGTCGTACGTGGCTCATGTACGGCTCGATTTCGTGGAATAACTGTTAAAAATATTGGGTCGTTACCATTCATAGCCATTCCAAGTTAATAAGACACAAACAAACAAACAAACAAACAGCTCGTCTTGTTCCCAAGATACTCCTCTGTCCTGATGACTTAAACATGGTGGAAAACCTACTGTTACAAAGCACTGCATTTAAACCTCTCCTTCCAGAGAACTTCACCATTTCAACAATTACACGTCGTTCTTTGTGAAATAAATAAATTTTTTTTAAAAAATTAATCTTGGGTTACGTAGAAAATTCGCCATACTAAGTTGTTACAATAGATACAACAGTTTAGATGATCAACTGTAAAATATTACAAGGCAAGTTTTTTTTTTTTTAAATTAAGAAGGGGTGAAGGCTTTTAATCAATCCTTTATATCATGATCCATTGTGTAGCGTAGCAGTGTTTCGTAACGTGATATTTTTGTCACGGTGCTAACCCGTACGCGATAGTATTACATTATTGTTAGGCTTCAATCCATCTGTAGGTGAGATGGAGCTGACACGAGTATGCATGCGTACTATTCTCAAGGCTATTTTCTTTTATTGCAGTCTGTGTGTAGGTGTGTTGGGGATTTGATATACAGTCCATATGATTGCCCACTCACTCCCCCACATCCTCTTATTTCACCAAGTCTCACAAAAGGTCTTGCGAGGAGCTCAGGTGAGAGCGTACATCGAACACGGGGTTTTCACCTGAACGGTTCAACATCGCTAATGAAACTGAATTCTTTTTCAGGTTCTTCGAATCTGCTAGAACTTGGACTGTAGTTTCACGAGCTTGGCGGAATACTCCGGAGAAGAAGTCCACAGTCTCAGCTTTCACCATGCTGGCAGCTTGTGCACGCTGATTTTACACAAGAGGAAACAATTACACTGCTTAATCAGACGTTGCTGCTACGGTATGCACGGGAAAGAGTGTATAAAGCCGCACGAGGTCTAATCAGGAATACCTGAAGATATCCGAGCGGTTTCCTCCTTGTTGTTAATTAATGTGTTAGTGCTGCGTAAGCCAGAGATCTGTGCCACCTCACGTAGCTACTGCACCGTCACGAGGGACGGTGTTAGATAATTACAACCTTTAAAAAGTGTTGGGTGTAAGGAATAAAACACGACAGGGTGCACTGTTTTAGGAAAATAAGCAAATGTCGCGGTTGTGTCGTAGCGAGAGCTGAGCTGCTGTTATGGAACTCATTAATCATTAATCAACACCCCCTGACCAATCAGAAGTGAGAGTTTAACAGCGCTGTGAATGAAGTTGAAACTGATCCGAACGAAAAAAAAAGACAAAAAAATGGAACAAGGAAGCATGTCAGACTGAGCTTAGGGGTAAAGCTCATCCTTAGAACAGCACCCTGGGAGATAATAACAGATGACAAATAATAAGGACAATTGAGTTTGAGAATGAATGAGACCCTTGAAGGCATGGGATAACCCATATTGCGGTGTGACAGACGGCCGGAGCGCTTCTTCGCTCACATTTCATCTGCTACCAATACAAATCGCTCCACACACCTCTCTAATATTTCAGAGAATAAATAAAGAATAAATAAATACACGGAGCACGCTCTTTCAAACACTCTGGACTCAGGATTCAGTGAATGTTTCTTTTGGACTGTTTTTTTTTTTTGGCACCATGGGACTAAAATCATGTACATCAATGTTTCGGAATGATGGCTAGATTTAAAGCTGTACAGAAAGAGAGAAGCGCTTCTACTCAAACCCTGGAGGCTAGATTAGTGCAAAGGCATAAATCCACACCCCACACACTTGTAGCACAGAGGAAATCAATAAGAAGTGCTGCGGTAACTGGTGGTGTTGACCGATCAGGTAAATCGGTGAATACGGTGACATAACCACACTGCATTAAACTCAACTGAGCGCTCATGTCAGCTCGCACGGACAGGATCAGTCGCGAGGTTGGACACACCTGCTGTACTCATTCACGGGTTTTTGCTGTAATCTGACTCATTTTTCTACACTGTTGAACAAGACTGAAGATATCAAAACTATGACATATGGAATTATCCATCCGTCCATCCATCCATCCATTATCTCTAGCCGCTTATCCTGTGCAGGGTCGCAGGCAAGCTGGAGCCCATCCCAGCTGACTATGGGCAAGAGCCGGGGTACACCTCGGACAAGTCGCCAGATCATCGCAGGGCTGACACATACAGACAAACAACCATTCACACCTACGGTCAATTTAGAGCCACCAATTAGCCTAACCTGCATGTCTTTGGACTGTGGGGGAAACCGGAGGAAACCCACGCAGACACGGGGAGAACATGCAAACTCCACACAAGAAAGGCCCCCATCAGCCACTGAGCTCGAACCCAGAACCTTCTTGCTGTGAGGCGACAGTGCTAACCACTACACCGCCGTGCCGCCGATCAGCATTTCAAATTACTTTCATAATTTCCTTATAATCGTTCTCTTCTAATTCGGCCTCATTTTCTATCAAACGTGCTTCGGAAATGAAAGGGTCCTGAAAATATTAAAATCGAGTCATCCAGTGAGATTGTTTTGTTTGTTGCAAGTCTCTACGCTGAGAAGAGTTTAGAGCTGGCTCACTCATTCGTTGGGACAGAAGGCCATGGCAGTGTACGTTTATGTAGGAAGTGACAGATGAATTAACAGCAGTGAAGTCACCTTCCAGCCGGTGTAGCGTTCATCAGTAGTGTTAGTGAATGCTAATAAAGCACTCAAGCCAGTAGCGCAGACTAACGACCGAGAAACTGTCTCCAGACTCTTCCACGTGCACACGCTCGCCACAATATTTTTCACGCAGACTCCGTGTACCTGTAGTGAATTTTAATTACTAGCTATTTCAAAAGATCACGTATGATACAGTGGTTCCATCATGTAACGTTCGTCATGAGCTCTTGTCAGGCACGCGTGAGTTTTAAGTCACTGCTCCGCCAGTCAGGCATGGTCCGCGACATGTTGCCTCCTTCATGGGCTGTTCCGGCACTGGTAGTGACACACAGTCGTTGGTTTGTCTGACTGTCTGGGCTGCAGTGGACTGGTCACTGACCCCGTGTCGCAAACACCAGTCTAAGAGAACACATTATCAACCGATTTGCTCATAAGAAATATTTACACTTACTCGAGCTGATCTTTGACTGGATCGAGTCGAAGTAAAAAAAAAAAGCAAAGGCACTGTTCATCATCAGTGTTGCAGTTCTCAAGATTGAACCGAATCGCTGTCCTGAATCATAAAATGAATCATCTGAAACGCATAAAATTCGTGTGCCATCTCGCGACAGGTTTTACCTCCAAATAGCCCAAACTATAGCCCAACTAGAAAAGCACTCGGAGAGCGCAGACCTCCGCCAAGAATCCTTTAAAAAATTCCGGGATCCAGACGGTGATCCGGATCACTGCCAAAATTTAATGGATTGTTACTTGTGCCCAGTCACACCTCTGGAAAAAATTTCAGAGCAACCCGTTCATAACTTTTTCCGTAATGTTGCTAACAGACAAACCAACAAACAAACAAACAAACCAACGCTACCGGAAACATAACCTCCTTGGCGGAGGTAAATGTATCCCTAACGGGATGTCAGACAGATTTTATCCTGTTTACAGTGGGCGTTCCCACCACGAAAGAGAAATCAATCGAAACCGAAAGAGTGAAAGTGATTATCATGCCGTTACCATCCCTGTGTCCAAAATCGCTCACTCATTCACTCCTCTCTATATAGGGACTTACTGTATAGAGGACTATATAGTGAGCTCATTGGTAAAATGAAAAAAAAAATGCTTTCGGACACTAGTCCGTCGCGCTGTTATTTACGTCATTACTGTCGCACAATTAAAACGTGCCAGATCAGCCGGCTGGTGGGTTTTCAAAATAATAAATACATGCATGTGGTTTTTTTTTTTTTTGTCTTTTTTTAATACTGAGTGTATTTCCCACATTATTCAATACAAAGCACAGTAGTTTTTCACTTCTTTTTAAATCAAGGCTGAATACTTTCTTCTTTGCCGCTGCCTTTTATTAACTCAAATTTGAGACTTTTAATTTGATTTCTTTCGGCGCGACCACAATCCATGATGGGATATATTGCTTTGGTTCGTGACCATCGGTTGTACACTACTTTTTGAGATGCATTGTGGGATACTTTGAGTGCACTATATAGGGTGTAATAATCCTGACTACCATTTCGGACAGCACTACAAAATGGCGTCCTCACTATATAGTGCCCAGTAGGGAGCGATTTCAGACACAGGGAGTGTGAAGAGTCTTTTATGAATGAGAAAGTGCGCGCTCCGGTGTGACCGAGTAAGGTGACAAGTTTTTTGTTTCATCTAATTTAGGTCATTTAGAAGCTATAATATTCTTTGTCAGTGAGCACATAGGAAAGTGTAACGTATAAAGTTTGTCAATATGTTTATCATGCTTGTATTATAAAAAACTCGAAGATATTTCTCTCAATACATGACCTACTCATTTTAAACGTGTCGAGCGTCGCTGGCGAAGCTCTCGACCCCAAAGTACAACCAAATCTACTTGGACATAACGCCATGAAATAATAGATATGTACCATAAAAATCTATGGACAAGTATTAGATCTATATTTATTCAATGTGTTCTGAAGTTACTTGACTGGGAACTGGGAATCTCGACCCACAGAACACTGCTTGTTTAAGAAGAAGAAACCTTTATTTGTCACATGCACACTTCAAGCACAGTGAAATTCATCCTCTGCATTTAACCCATCTGAAGCAGTGAACACACGCACACACTCAGAGCAGTGGGCAGCCACACCAGAGCGCCCGGGGAGCAGTCAGGGGTTCGGTACCTTGCTCAAGGGCACTTCAGCCCAAGGCCGCCCCACGTTAACCTAACTGCATGTCTTTGGACTGTGGGAGGAAACCGGAGCACCCGGAGGAAACCCACGCAGACACGGGGAGAACCTGCAAACTCCGCACAGAAAGGCCCTCACCGACTGCTGGGTTCGAACCCGGAACCTTCTTGCTGTGAGGCGACTGTGCTAACCACTACACCACCTCGCACCCAATAACCCGGAATCAATGACTGTATGCCACTTCTGGCCGGCGATGGCTGCTCCTTGTGGTTCTGCCTCCGCGGGTAATTCACGGAATAAAATTGTCCACAAAAGTGTTTTTACGGTGGTTTTTTTTTTTGACTGAATGTGTGCATCTTTTGTCTATAAGTAATACATAAAGCATAATTAACGTTGTAAGCATGACCAGTACTGGTACACTAAGTATTCATTTCCCTCTGTAAATTACTTTTAAAATAAAAAATCAACACCTACACACAGCGGCGTGACCTGGCAGCCTGCCGCTAATCCCTTGCAAAATCCTTTGCCTTGTTGCTTTTTTTGGTGTCTGGCGACGTTTTGGCTGAGCTCAAGTCCCGGCTCTAATAGTAACGCTTCGCCACTGGTATTAACCGGCTAACTTTTCACAAACGATCAGCATTCCAGTCTGTGCCGTCTAGTCTGGTCATGATGACTTCGGGGTTCTTATTTTTTCTCCATTTAGTTGTACCTTGTCAGCTCCTTTGTATGGTTGAACTGTTTTGTTTTCCTTGGCTGGTTGCTGATTCAACAGAATATTGCACTGTTCATTCATTCAGTTGGCACTAGAACCTTCTTGCCTAGAAGTTCAGCACTTCCTGTATCTGACTTTTGCCCTTGTGCGCTCATACGTTGCTCTGGATAAGAGTGTCTACTAAATGCATAGTCTAATAAACTAGGATGTTACCTGTATACGGTAGTTACACATGTCAAGATGCGCTGAAGCGGCTTACTAACACACTTGTATGTTTATTTTTTTCCTTTTTGCCAGAAACGCATCCTGGATATAAAAAGCCGTATAATGAATTTTCCCATAGTTCAGCCTCATTGATTACTAATGTTGTGTAACGCTGACTGATCAAGAGAGCGTCTCAGAGGAAGATACGGACACAAGGACCCACAACTGGTTTACACAGATTATAATATGATGTTTGTAGCCTTCAGATTGACGCCATTTACATATTTGTACTTCATCAATTCCAAGCAGAACGTACGCACTTTCAATCCAAACTTAACAGACTTCGGAGGTTTATTTGCAAACCTAATTTTATCAGTAAATCACAATGTCGTTGAACCGGATGTGAACTGACTAACGTTGGTTAACATCCACATCGCAGTTAAGTTAATGCGCAATATTATGAAAGACATCAAGCACTTAAAAAAAAAAAGTATAGTGGACAGTGAGTTAGTTGGAGGTTTGTTCACTCCTGAGCACGAATTATGGAACGCCAGTGAGCCACTAAAAGATGAACGGCAATACCATGAGACGAGAAGTGGAGGTTTTTAATGACGGTGTTTTGGACATATTAAATATGTAATAAGTAAATACCAGACCGCAAATCATCCCATAGTGTAACTGGTTTCCTCTAGATGTTCAGCTACAAAGCCAATATTACTCAAAAGTAAATGTGACACTCTGGATAAATGAAATGACATTAAATTAAATACTACAGTGGTGCTTGAAAGTTTGTGAACCCTTTAGAATTTTCTATATTTCTGCATAAATATGACCTAAAACATCATCAGATTTTCAAACAAGTCCTAAAAGTAGATAAAGAGAACCCAGTTAAACAAATGAGACAAAAATATTATACTTGGTCATTTATTTATTGAGGAAAATGATCGAACATTGCATATCTGTGAGTGGCAAAAGTATGTGAACCTCTAAGATTAGCAGTTAATTTGAAGGTGAAATTAGAGTCAGGTGTTTTCAATCAATGGGATGACAATCAGGTGTGAGTGGGCACCCTGTTTTATTTAAAGAACAGGGATCTATCAAAGTCTGATCTTCACAACACATGTTTGTGGAAGTGTATCATGGCACTAACTAAGGAGATTTCCGAGGACCTCAGAAAAAGCGTTGCTGATGCTCATCAGGCTGGAAAAGGTTACAAAACCATCTCTAAAGAGTTTGGACTCCAACAATCCACAGTCAGACAGATTGTGTACAAATGGAGGAAATTTAAGACCATTGTTACCCTCCCCAGGAGTGGTCGACCAACAAAGATCACTCCAAGAGCAAGGCATGTAATAGTCGGCAAGGTCACAAAGGACCCTAGGGTAACTTCTAAGCAACTGAAGGCCTCTCTCACATTGGCTAATGTTAATGTTCATGAGTCCACCATCAGGAGAACACTGAACAACAGTGGCGTGCATGGCAGGGTTGCAAGGAGAAAGCCACTGCTCTCCAAAAAGAACATTGCTGCTCGTCTGCAGTTTGCTAAAGATCATATGGACAAGCCAGAAGGCTATTGGAAAAATGTTTTGTGGACAGATGAGACCAAAATAGAACTTTTTGGTTGAAATGAGAAGTGTTATGTTTGGAGAAAGGGAAACACTGCATTCCAGCATAAGAACCTTATCCCATCTGTGAAACATGGTGGTGGTAGTGTCATGGTTTGGGCCTGTTTTGCTGCATCTGGGCCAGGACGGCTTGCCATCATTGATGGAACAATGAATTCTGAATTATGCCAGCGAATTCTAAACGAAAATGTCAGGACATCTGTCCATGAACTGAGTCTCAAGAGAAGGTGGGTCATGCAGCAAGACAACGACCCTAAGCACACAAGTCGTTCTACCAAAGAATGGTTAAAGAAGAATAAAGTTAATGTTTTGGAATGGCCAAGTCAAAGTCCTGACCTTAATCCAATTGAAATGTTGTGGAAGGACCTGAAGCGAGCAGTTCATGTGAGGAAACCCACCAACATCCCAGAGTTGAAGCTGTTCTGTACGGAGGAATGGGCTAAAATTCCTCCAAGCCGGTGTGCAGGACTGATCAACAGTTATCGGAAACGTTTAGTTGCAGTTATTGCTGCACAAGGGGGTCACACCAGATACTGAAAGCAAAGGTTCACATACTTTTGCCACTCACAGATATGTAATATTGGATCATTTTCCTCAATAAATAAATCTCATCTCATTATCTCTAGCCGCTTTATCCTGTTCTACAGGGTCGCAGGCAAGCTGGAGCCTATCCCAGCTGACTACGGGCGAAAGGCGGGGTACACCCTGGACAAGTCGCCAGGCCATCACAGGGCTGACACATAGACACAGACAACCATTCACACTCTCATTCACACCTACGGTCAATTTAGAGTCACCAGTTAACCTAACCTGCATGTCTTTGGACTGTGGGGGAAACCGGAGCACCCGGAGGAAACCCACGCGGACACGGGGAGAACATGCAAACTCTGCACAGAAAGGCCCTCGCCGGCCACGGGGCTCGAACCCGGACCTTCTTGCTGTGAGGCGACAGCGCTAACCACTACACCACCGTGCCGCCCCTCAATAAATAAATGACCAAGTATAATATTTTTGTCTCATTTGTTTAACTGGGTTCTCTTTATCTACTTTTCGGACTTGTGTGAAAATCTGATGATGTTTTAGGTCATATTCATGCAGAAATATAGAAAATTCTAAAGGGTTCACAAAATTTCAAGCACCACTGTATGTGTAGCCGATGTGTGCTGGTATTGGTTCATGAAACATCGCGTCATCTTAAGAACTTCATAAAAAGGTCCTTGAGTAGGTTTCAAGTAGAACCTTTTCCTGGGGAACTTAGTGTTCCTTAAAGCAAGTCTTAGCAGTAAAATATTAAACAAAGTACTGAAGAGAGTTTATGTGCCACCTTTTTGACTGTGACTCAGAGACGGGGGACTGAGTGAATGTTTCTCGCTGCTACTGAAAGTCTTTTGATGTTTACGATCTGCTCTTTTCATTTGCTCTTGCAGCAGTGAGCTAGAGAAAGAGAGAGAGAGGCACATAAAGTCATTTCCTTCCTTGAATGTTCATATAGAGAGGTTGGGTTTGTGGGCCAGAATGCATCAAGGCGTTCAAATAAAAGCGCAGCCCAGACGTATGGGCCGAGGACTGAAAGCGTTTCAGAAATGACAGATCGGAGTCTACTGATTTGTCATTGTTTAGTGCTTATTTGCATGAAGGGCAGGCGCTTGTCCCTTGAAAAGAAAGACCTTTGAAGGATACTTTGTGTTTCCATGGAAACTAGCGGAGACGGGCCAAAAGAAAAGCCATGGTGAATCATCAGGTGGGCCCTCCCAGATCAATACACATTACCTGGTCTCTCTCACACACACACACACACACACACACACACACACACACACACACACACACACACACACACACACACACAGCTGCAAGCCTTCTCTTGCAATAAGAACATTCGGGTCACACATGGGCGTCGCCACCATTGAATTTCATAATTCTTCGTTTGGACCCCCCCCACATTTAACATATAATATGAGTTCACCCAGCGCCGTTTCTTTTGCTTCGTGAAAGAATCCATTCCACTTGATCGATAAGAGAATACACATACCACTGAAAATCCACTCCGGGTGTGGAGGAGGTAACGTCAGCCCCATTGCCACCTCACAATGTCTAGCTTTTGCTAAAACCTTATTCTTTTGTTATCTGCCCTCAAAATTAACCCTAGGCCACGTTAAATTAATGTTCAACTAAACAATGAAATAAGCTTAGCCTAATGGGGTATTCTTGGTTGATGATGAATTGTTTGCAGTATTTGCTCCTCCCCAGACACAATGGACATCAGGAAATTCTTTACAAAGAAGCGGAAAGTCAGTCAAAATTTCCCCACAGGACAGTTTTTTTTTTGTCCCAATGGAAATGTTAGTGCAGTTAGCTGGCTAGTCAATGTTAGGAGATGTATCAGCTAGCTTAATGTTAGCTATCATTTAATTCAAACCCAGCAGGCCGACCTTATTGTAATGCCAAGAATGAGGTCAAGTCTGCTCTGATGATATTTATTGATTCCCTGTTGTGGTTTGAAGAACTTGTTTTGTCTGGTCTTTGCCAGTTTTCTGGAAAGTAAGATGGGAAATCAGTGTACGGGGAAGGAATAGTAGAAAGGAAAGCAATGGAGAGAGATGGATGTTATTCCAGGTGGATTGGGAAGGAAAGGGGGATAAAAGTTATGAAGGGGTAGAAATTGTGGTGGCACCAATGTAAGAAGGAATTGTAGCTATAAATCTATTTGTTATACTAATCTGTAAATGTTACTGTAGTACCACCATTGCATGCAGGTTGACAAAACTGCACTTGTTCATTGTGTGAAGTTCTCTTTTATGTGTCGTTGCTTGACACAGTGTGATTTTGTGTTATGAAGTTTGCATGATGCCATGTCATGCCTGTTCATTGTGTGAAATTATCTCATCTCATTCTCTCTAGCCGCTTTATCCTGTTCTACAGGGTCGCAGGCAAGCTGGAGCCTATCCCAGCTGACTACGGGCGAAAGGCGGGGTACACCCTGGACAAGTCGCCAGGTCATCACAGGGCCGACACAGACACAGACAACCATTCACACTCACATTCACACCTACGGTCAATTTAGAGTCACCAGTTAACCTAACCTGCATGTCTTTGGACTGTGGGGGAAACCGGAGCACCCGGAGGAAACCCACGGGGAGAACATGCAAACTCCGCACAGAAAGGCCCTCGCCGGCCACGGGGCTTGAACCCGGACCTTCTTGCTGTGAGGCGACAGCGCTAACCACTACACCACCGTGCCGCCCAGGAAATGGCATCTAATTAATTAAAAATTTTCTGGGGGAAGACCCCCCACCAGTGTGTCCCCCCCACATTAAAAATGCTTCTGATACCCCTGGGGGTCACATGATGGGTCACGGTATTGCAACAGGAAGTCCGTCTAAAACATCACTAAGCTGAATGAATCTTCATTACGCCATCAATTACTTTCTTTTTAAGAAGCAATTTTAAATGGGAAAAAGTCTTCCAAAAAATCCTCCAAAGTCTAAACCGTCAACAGCAAAGATGCTGAGTTCAAACTGAGCTACATCCAAGACCTCCACAATGTTTCACAGGAAAAAAAAAAGCTGCGTCTTGACGAGCGGCAGGCAGGAGTGACAGGGTTAATGCTTTGCTAACGCGTTGCCAGCAGTCATTAGCGGGCCTGAGAAAGTACAGAGCCGCGCTGTTTATCACAAGCGATCTCTGCAGAGTCATTGCCATGCCTCATTAATTTCAGTACCATCCTGACAGACATGCGAGAGATGTGGCACGCTCGCCCTTTAAACTCCTAACCTGCAGCGATTTAGTCACAAATACGTGCATTAGTCCTTTATTTATCGCTGTAGAACGCTTGATGTTTATGTGACGAGAGAGACAGTAGTATGCAAAAGTCTTAGGTGCCCTATTATTTTTTTCCCCCCAAACGTTCGGTATTTTTCCAGCACAAAATTAAATGTTACAGGAAAAAAAATTTTTTCTATGTGAGCGGCATATTCCATAAGAGACGGTGTTTCAGAGTGATAAAGAAAACATAATGAAGGCTACCGGGTTTTGGTGCAAAATTAAGAAGCGAGTGTGACACTCAAAGTGTCCAGACTGTGTCACTGTGGCTGGTTTTGCAAGATGCTCAGTAAAACCTACAGTTTGTTTCCTGATAAAACTGCACTCATTGGATCTGAGCACGGGCGATTGCTCTAAGACAATGAGGGAGGCTCAGCCTCCTCTAAAAATGACGAACATCGTGTAGGATGAATTGCGCTAGGCTTATGTTATAGCCGACCTTATAACATTGCTATTTCAGATCCAGAATCATAGAAATATACGTGCTCAACCCAACTACAGTGCAAAATCATTCCGTTATAACTTTCCCCAGTTCGCCTAATGTGTGCGTGAGTTTTTCCCCCTTGTGACAGCGCGATGCAGCCCAGCCTCAGTGGACTTCAATGGCATTTGGGAGCTATGCGCTTTCAATATCAAAATGCAAGATGATTATTGGACAAATACTGCGAAAATGCCCGCCCCACGGACTCCCAGCCTCACAGTGGGAGGGACATGGCAAAGCTTTCCGCGAGGAGACTGGTGATTGGTGAAAGCGGCCGGATATTTTCTTTGATTGACAGCTCGTTTCAAATATAGACAGGCAGCAGTGAATCTCAGTTCAGTCCCATGCGGATTCGCAAGTGCTGTGGTGTATTGTAAGAGATCAGCTTACATTTTGATTTCATTCATTACATACGGTTTCTACCAGCTTTTTTTTAGTTTGTATATATTTTCATTGTAAATAAAGTGTAAATATAGTGTTGTCAAGTTTGCTATCTTAGTTCCAGAAATTTCGTTTATGTGAGTGACTGAACTTGAACTTGAGGGGGCTAGTCAGCTAGCAAGAAAGCTGCGCACGGATGCCAAGCATTGCTGATTTAATTTTGGCGAAGCCATTTGCCAGTCTTCCTTTCGAGGAAAAAATTAAAATTAAAGAGCAGGGTAGACCAACGCCTCAAATTGACTTGGTGAAAAAGGTCAGGAATAATACTCGTTCCTTTCAGCTCTCCTGGTACGAGAAAGTGAATTGGCTAACAGCAAGTGACCCACATCAACAACAGTAAATAGGCTACTTTAGTAATATGTCATGGATGGACCAAAAATATAGAATCTTTTTAAAATGTTTATGCTGAGTATATTATATTGGAATATATATTTCTCTGGATATGAATTAAACACAGCTACAATTTGGAAAACATTTTTAAACAAAAACACAGCCGAGAACATTTCACACTACAGACCTGGATTAAAAGTGAAGGGTTATCAAAATTGTCAATAAAACATTTCTCAGTCAAAATAAGTAAAATATAGGGAAAGTGTCATTGAATGAAATGTGTGGCACCCAGCTCTACTGCTGAGGTTCCTGACAAAGAGCTGCTTTCAATAATGATCAATTTTTAAACAACATGCCACAATTTTAAAATATAAAATGTTAAAATATACCCCTCCCCCCCAACACCACCATCATGTATATTGTACAGTAGGCTAATGGGCCAAAAGAACCTGTTATTTCACAGTTTGTGACCCTGCCAACAATCAGCCAGATCAGTGGCAAGAGTATGGGCAAAATTGATGTGTTTTTTCTTTTTTCTTTTAAAATCTGGAAATATCGTAACCGACCAGCCTCCCCTGTTTGAAAGACTACCAGCCGCCACTGGATCTGAGACTAAAGCAAAGGGTCGTCTCACACCAAATATTGACTTTGTTTCATTCGTTATGGATTACTGATTACTGTTTATAGTATTTTTTTTAAATGTTGAAACAATTCATTTTTGGTCTACAGCATTTCTTTACATGCGCCTAAGACTTTTGGACAGTACTGTAGGTAAGGAAGTGCTTAGCACAGGCAAGAATGTTCTCTTCTGCTGCTTCGGGAACAAACTGCACTATTAAGAATGAAACAGAATGGAGGATAATCGGTGATATCTACTGTTCTAGTTCTATACACGTTCACGTCTGCTGCAGGAAATCTGTAATTACTTTTAGAAACGCACTGTCCGTGAAATCCACAGAAAATGCGTCCCCTGGTGGTGGTGGTGTGTATCTTCCTCAAGCTCGGTTCCTCTACCAGAGACCTGGGAGTTTGAGGGTTCTGCGCAGTATCTTAGCTATTCCTAGGACTGCACTCTTCTGTACAGAGACTTCAGATGTTGTACCTGGGATCTGCTCTTCCAGTTTGGGGATCACAGCCCCTAATGCTCCTATCACCACTGGGACCACTTTGGAATTTACCTTCCACAACTGTTCCAGTTGTTCGTTCAGTCCCTGGTACTTCTCGTGCTCCTTCTGCCTGGTGTTCCTGTCAGATGTGGCAATCCCAGCTATCACAACTACACTCTCCTGCTCCTTGTCTACCACTACGATGTCTGGTTGGTTCGCCAGCACCTGCTGGTCAGCCTGGAACTTGAAGTCCCACAGGATCTTAGCTCTGTTGTTCTCAACCACTTTTGCTGCTAGGTCCCATTGGGACTTGGACACTTCTCACGCTACTCATGCACAGTGCACTCGAACAGAGGTTTGAACGATACTACCACAAACGTCTTGCATGAGGAAAGGAGATGAATGTTTTGCATTTGGTCCAGTTGCCAGACTAGAAGGAGGTCAATAAAGCGCTCTGTTAGTGCACATGAAAAGGACGGCATGATGGAGCAGTTATTCCACGAAACCGAGTCGTACGTGAGCTGATAGCTGACGATGGCCATGTACGATGAGATTGAGTGGAATAACTTTTGCTCTATCCACATTCACTGGATTTTGAGAAACAGAGCATTTTTAGTTTGATTTTTCGCAAATTCGATCAATAAACACTTTATACAAAACATCTGACAAAATCATTTCCGCTTGAAATGTAAACAAACCGGCGAAATGTGTGTGTATATATACATATATACGAGTGTTTAGTCTACGTCTAGTTCTTATCTAGAGTGTTTATACTGTTTATATTGTCTGAGTGTTTAGTCTTTGTCTAGTTCTTATCTAGTGTTTACACTATATTGTCTGAGTGTTTAGTCTATGTCTAGTTCTTATCTAGTGCTGTTTATATTGTCTGTTTGAGTGTTTAGTCTATGTCTAGTTCTTATCTAGTGTTTATACTGTTTATTTATACTGTTTATATTGTTTGTCTGAGTGTTTAGTCTATGTCTAGCTCCTATCTAGAGTGTGTATACTGTTTGTTTTGTCAATTATTCTATTTTTATTTTTATTTATTGCATTGCCTGTTTGCACCGTGGGTCAGAGAGGACTGAAATTTCATCTGTGCTGTATGTCGAGCATGCATAGCATTATTTGACAATAAAGTTGACTTGACTTGAAATGACAGGAGCAATTTGTGGAAAATGTGATGATAATTCTTGAAAAATAAAAAAAAGATACATTCTTACCATAAAATACTTTCATTTCATATTTTGCTGCTTTTTTTTTTTTTTGCATTCGAGTATATTTTTTATTTTGTCCTCGGCTGGGTCGGCAACAGGGTCCGTCATTTTCTTTAGGGTGTTTTTGGCAGTTGGCAAACCAGCTGAAAGGTGCATTACCGCCACTAACTGGGCTGGAGTGCGGAACAGGAGATTTTTTGGGGGGGAGAAGAGGACAACACAACTATATTCTTTTAACCATTTCTGTTTCTTTTAAATACTTGCTAAAGTGATATAATTGACTCGATGTGCTCTGCCATTTTGTTTTTCTCTACTCACGGTATATGAGCTGATATCCTAGTAGTAGAGTAGCCAACAATAGCAGTAGAGTGCGTGATTGCTCATATCCAGTGAATGTGGATAGAATAAAAATAGAGATGCCATTTAGACATTGGAAAGGCGGTGTACAAAAGTGATGGCATATTAAACGAGCGCTCTCAGAGCACAATATCCCCCGCTGGCAACTCGGCCATAACTCTGGTAAAATGCGACTGAATTGAACGAAATTGCAATATGCGTGGTACCAGCATATAACAAAGAATCCTGCTAAGTTTCGTGAAATGCCTCCAAAAATTGTGAGGGGAGTTGATTTCAGAAAGCAAGCACACCTTGATGAAACTGCCAAAATACAAGTTTGTTAATAATCAAGGGCAGAACTCTGGTCAAATTTGCCCAAATTAAAGGAAATTGCAATATCCATATAACTGTCATATAACAAAGAATCCTTTTGCCAAGTTGGGTGAAATTCCTCCACAAGTTGTCAGAGGAGTTGATTTCAGAAGAACGTCCACCCTCGTGAAATTGTCAGAGTTATTTAATCAAGGGTCAAAACTCTGGTCACATTTTCACAAACGAAATTAAATCGCAACATGCGTATTAACGTCATATAACAAGGCCTTTTGCCAAGCTTCGAGAAATTCGTCCAAAAATTGTGAGAGGAGTTGATGTCAGAAAGCGAGCACACCTTCATGAAATTGCGAAAGTACAAGGTTGTTAACACTCTGGTAAGATGTGACCGAATTGAACGAAAGTGCAATATGTGTACTACCGACATATAACAAAGAATCCTGCCAAGTTTTGTGAAATTCCTCCACAAACTGTGAGAGGAGTTGATTTCAGAAGGTGAGCACCCTTCCCAGGATGAACATCGCCACAACATCATCCCCTTTCGGGCCTTTCGGCCAGTGGAGAACAAAAATCATGACACACAGTAAGCCGTACTGCTGTGGAATGAAGGAAAAACCCCACTGCAACTACCCTGCTGCTTTGATAAGCTGAACACATACCTGAACATTTTCTCAGTAAAGTAGCATTAACTCGTCCAATCTGTACGGAAGCCGAGAGAGGCCCTTCATATAATCCTTTTTTATTCACCTTGTTATCCCGAGATAACGACATAATTAATTCAGGATCTCGAGAAAACAACACAACTAATTCGAGATCTCGAGAAAACAAAACCGTTATTTCGTGATCTCGAGAAGAAAAAATTATTCTGTGATCTCGAGTAAACAGCTGAGAAATGGTTCATTCAGGTGCGCCAAGAGACTTGTAATATGCTGACTTTGGGGCTATTTCTCATTCTGTATAGACGCAACTTTGGTCATTAGAATGTCTGGAATAATCGATCACCTAATAAGGCAATATTCTCCCTGTGTCAACGCCTGATCAAAATATTGCCTTATTAGGTGATCGATTATTCCAGACATTCTAATGACCAAAGTTGCGTCTATACAGAATGAGAAATAGCCCCAAAGTCAGCATATCACAAGTCTCTTGGCGCACCTGAATGAACCATTTCTCAGTGGTTTTCTCGAGATCATGAAATAATTGTTTTGTTTTCTTGAGATCACGGAATAATTGTTTTGTTTACTCGAGATCTCGAAATAATGGTTTTGTTTTCTCGAGATCTCTTTTTTTTTCAACTTTATTGGGCATGACTTTTCACATCAAATTACAAAAATACAAAAATAAATAAGCAAAAAAAATAATAATAAGAACTGACAAGAAAGCCACCCAAAGGGGTCGCTACGAACGGGACCCGAAAGTACCCATGCGAGGCACCGCCCAAATTAGATCTCGAATTAGTTGTGTTGTTTTCTCGAGATCCTGAATTAATTATGTCGTCATCTCGGAATAACGGTTTTGTTTTCTCGAGATCTCGAATTAGTTGTGCTGTTTTCTCGAGATCCTGAATTAATTATGTCGTTATCTCGGAATAACGGTTTTGTTTTCTCGAGATCTTGAATTAGTTGTGTTGTTTTCTCGAGATCCTGAATTAATTATGTCGTTATCTCGGAATAACGGTTTTGTTTTCTCAAAATCTTGAATTAGTTGTGTTGTTTTCTCGAGATCCTGAATTAATTATGTCGTTATCTCGGAATAATGGTTTTGTTTTCTCGAGATCTTGAATTAGTTGTGCTGTTTTCTCGAGATCCTGAATTAATTATGTCGTTATCTCGGAATAACGGTTTTGTTTTCTCGAGATCTCGAATTAGTTGTGTTGTTTTCTCGAGATCCTGAATTAATTATGTCGTTATTTCGGAATAACGGTTTTGTTTTCTCGAGATCCTGAATTAGTTGTGTTGTTTTCTCGAGATCCTGAATTAATTATGTCATTATCTCGGAATAACGGTTTTGTTTTCTCAAGATCTCGAATTAGTTGTGTTGTTTTCTCGAGATCCTGAATTAATTATGTCATTATCTCGGAATAACGGTTTTGTTTTCTCGAGATCTTGAATTAGTTGTGCTGTTTTCTCGAGATCCTGAATTAATTATGTCGTTATCTCGGAATAACGGTTTTGTTTTCTCGAGATCTCGAATTAGTTGTGCTGTTTTCTCGAGATCCTGAATTAATTATGTCGTTATCTCGGAATAACGGTTTTGTTTTCTCAAGATCTCGAATTAGTTGTGTTGTTTTCTCGAGATCCTGAATTAATTATGTCGTTATCTCGGAATAATGGTTTTGTTTTCTCGAGATCTTGAATTAGTTGTGCTGTTTTCTCGAGATCCTGAATTAATTATGTCGTTATCTCGGAATAACGGTTTTGTTTTCTCGAGATCTCGAATTAGTTGTGTTGTTTTCTCGAGATCCTGAATTAATTATGTCGTTATTTCGGAATAACGGTTTTGTTTTCTCGAGATCTCGAATTAGTTGTGTTGTTTTCTCGAGATCCTGAATTAATTATGTCGTTATCTCGGAATAATGGTTTTGTTTTCTCGAGATCTCGAATTAGTTGTGCTGTTTTCTCGAGATCCTGAATTAATTATGTCGTTATCTCGGAATAACGGTTTTGTTTTCTCGAGATCTCGAATTAGTTGTGTTGTTTTCTCGAGATCCTGAATTAATTATGTCGTTATCTCGGAATAATGGTTTTGTTTTCTCGAGATCTCGAATTAGTTGTGTTGTTTTCTCGAGATCCTGAATTAATTATGTCGTTATTTCGGAATAACGGTTTTGTTTTCTCGAGATCCTGAATTAGTTGTGTTGTTTTCTCGAGATCCTGAATTAATTATGTCATTATCTCGGAATAACGGTTTTGTTTTCTCAAGATCTCGAATTAGTTGTGTTGTTTTCACGAGATCCTGAATTAATTATGTCATTATCTCGGAATAATGGTTTTGTTTTCTCGAGATCTTGAATTAGTTGTGCTGTTTTCTCGAGATCCTGAATTAATTATGTCGTTATCTCGGAATAACGGTTTTGTTTTCTCGAGATCTCGAATTAGTTGTGCTGTTTTCTCGAGATCCTGAATTAATTATGTCGTTATCTCGGAATAACGGTTTTGTTTTCTCGAGATCTCGAATTAGTTGTGTTGTTTTCTCGAGATCCTGAATTAATTATGTCGTTATCTCAGGATAACAAGGTGAATAAAAAAAAGATTATATGAAGGGCCTCTCGCGGCTTCCGTAAATCTGCCAACAATCGCGGTTTTTCCCCCCAATAATATAAGATTGAGACACTGGAGACTTCTTCCAAAAATGCTAAATAAGCTTCATATACACACAACATGTATACATATAATAATATACATATATTATGTATACTATATTATTATGTAAACAAATTGATCGATTTTTTTTTAACACTCATTTGCATCAGGATCGAAATGGTGATGGGAGTAACATGGCAGAACATCATTAACATCCTCATGCATGCATTACTGGTTAATGAATGTGTTTTGCACACAATCTCCTGCATTAAAAGATGATTAACCTAATCCCTTCTTTGTGCTGATCTGCAGGCAGATTTAAAGCACAAGACTCAATTAAAAACGGTTTAAAGTGAACACGTATCATTTTATGCCGTCGAGAAAATTTGACGCCTCGGCTGTCTGTGACGGATGTAGAATTGGAGAAGTGTGATGCACGTTGATCGTGCTGGTTAATGAACTATGACTGCACATATCCGAGTGTGATAAAAATGCTGTCGCTATAAATGCGAAGAGACAGCGCTGTGACGTGGACAGGAAGTCTTCAGGAAGGAGCAGGTACCTGAGTGTTTTGCGGACCATGTCCTCATCGGTGATGCCGTAGTAGGTCAGCGTCTCGCTCCAGACGGGGTTGAGGGTGTTGCGCAGAGTCTTGGTCCGGAGCTTATTGGCCTTAACGAGAAGACAAGAACACTTGAGGAAAATCAAAACGCCACCTGAAGCTCGTTTAGAAAAGCAGAAGTACGAAGAAGTCCATCAGGTGACGGATCTCATGGATCGTCACTGTAGAAAATGGAGGTGGGGTTTAGCTGGGCTCTGGACTATGAGGGAGGTGTTTGGAGATGAGCTAGAGGGGTCATTTCTAATGTGGCACAGATGAAACATGCGGTCCCGTGTACACTCGCCGGCCACTTTATTAGGCACACCCACCTGCTGTTTTGTGCAGGTCTCGAACCAGCCGATCCCTTGACAGCAGGAGCACAATGCATAAAATCATGTAGATACGAATCAAGAGCTTCAGTTAATTCACGTTCAAACATCAGAATGGGAGAAACTGTGATCTCAACGTGTGACTTTCTTTCACTGTGCTTTGGCATGAGTGTTGGTTTGAGCCAGATGGACTGGTTTGAGGATTTCAGAAACGGCTGATCGCCTGAGGTTCTCACACATGACAGTCTCTAGAGTTTACACAGAATGGTACGAAAAACAAACAAAAAAACTCCCATCAAGCTGAGCGAGTGACAGTTCTGTGGGTGGAAACAAACGCCCTGTTGATAAGAGAGGTCGGAGGAAAATGGCCAGATTGGTTCGAGCTTTTTTGCCAGGAAGGATATAGCAACTCTTTACAACCGTGGTGAACAGAAAAGCATCTCAGCAAGCAACAGCAGGAGACCACATTGGGTTCCGCTCCTGCTAGCCAAGAACAGGAACCTTAGAATCCACAACAAGTTCCTATTAAAGTGGCCGGCGAGTGTACGGTTATATGATCCATCACGCTTTCCGTCCGAGCGTGAAAAAGTGAACAGAAAGCAACGAGTGAGCTAGAAACCACAAAAAAGAAACGCTCACGTGCGCTTTTATTCTGGATCTGCTCGCTTCTCTAAGTGACATACCGTCACCTATAACAAAACCTGTAGCACAGGATCACTACGGATATTTTCAAAGCCAGCGTCTGACTACAAACGGAACTGGCCATTTCATTATGGCACGAAGTCATCCATCGACTTGAAACATGGCACTGACTGTCTGAAGAAATCCCACTTGACATTTTTAGGCAGACTGACTTTTTTTTTTTTAAATGGCTGTGTTTGTTAAAATGGCTCCTTAGACAGGATGATTCAAAAGCGATTAATAGATTTCGGTGCCATTTTGGTGAAATATATTTTATTGATTTGTAAACTTCAGGTAACTTGCACTACGTTCAGACTGCAACCTGAAACGACCCATATCCGATTTGTTGTGAAATCCGATTTTTTTGTTAGGCCGTTCACATTACCAACTTGTATGCGATCTCCAATATGAACGGAAAACGACCCAAAAGTGTCCCGCATGCGCAAATTGACACGTAATCTACGTAATACGTAAACAAAAAAAAGCGCAGTCTTCAAGTTTAATGATTTCTTTTTGTTTGTTTGTTTGTTTAATTATCTGGTTAGTGTTAAAGTGTGAGGTCTCGTGTGTGGTTTCTGAACTGAAATGAAAACGTGTAGCCTGGTAACGAGGGTTGACTCCTAAATGTCTCTCTAATTTCTATATAAGTGCACTACATGTTATTAGGAAGTAATGGATTTTTAAACTCTATATAGTGCACTCGAGCTTCAGTAGGCAGTCATTTGGGATACGGCCGCTGTATTACCAAACTCTTAATTCAGGCTTAATAATTTGCACATATTTATTTCGTCATATTAATAAACTTTTTCTACATTTTTATAAATATTTATTTAGATTGTTTATAGCCAGCTGAATTCTGCAACTTCTCTCAGCGCTGGCTCAAGGTGCAGAAACACCAGTGCAGTTTGCGATGGAGATGAGGCGAGACCTGGCGATGTGGTTTTTGTGGCGGCGGCGGAACTCGCACAATAATCTGATTAATGTGGGCAGCAGACTAATGAGACCGAAGGTGTCAAATTACTGGAAATTTCCAGAACAATCTTATAATCTTGTAATACAGGATGGTTTAAGTTATAAATCAGTTATAGAAACTGTTTTATTTAATCAGGCTAACAGATCAACATCCAGGTCCCTACCAAATCCACCATTAGCTTGATCAATTCTATAAAAGTCTATTTAAATTCTGAAAACTGTACAAATGTTGTTGTTTTCCACCAAAGAGGCGGGATTAGCCAACGCAGAATAGTGACGTTTGTCTCTTGTTGATGACGTGTAGGTCGCGTGAATGCGACCTGTCCGGTCAGACTGCAGTCGCATGTGAAAATATCGGATATGCATCGGATTTAGGACCACATATCCAAGCGGCCTGGGTCGCATGTGAAAAAATCGGATCTGTGTCGTTCAGATTGTCAATAACAAATCGGACACAGGTCGCATATGGGCAAAAAAATCGGATATGGGTCGTTTCAGGGTGCAGTCTGAACGTAGTCAAAGCCTGCAAGAAAAAAAGAAACAAGTCCCCCGCTAGCAACTAGGCCATAACGCTGGTAAAATGCAACTGAATTGAACAAAATTACAATATGCGTACTACCGACATATAACAAAGAATCCTGCCAAGTTTTATGAAATTCCTCCGAAAACTGTGAGAGGAGGTGATTTCAGAAGGTGAGCACCCTTCCCGGGACGGACAGACGGACATCGCTACGACATAATCCTCCTTCGGGCCTTTCGGCCAGCGGGGGATAAAAACTTACAAGCATGACGTATTGTGTGATCACATAGCCTACTCACTCGTTCATTTCACTTCAGTCTGTATTAACAGATTTAACTTGCTAACTCGCACACTGTGCATTATTACATTACGTTACATTACACCACTACCACTGGGACTCTCGCTGCACTCCAGGATGAGCTAAATTCATCACACACCACGTATACGAGCCATGAAAATTATACACGTTATTTATACAGCTTTCAAAATGGAACATGCTTTAAAAGGCGTGTGTACGTACTTTGCTGGCTCCAGGTAGCAGGTGCAGTTTGACATAAGGATCTGCCAGCCCGTTGTGATCCATGGGTTTGAGTCCCTGTGTACGAACAAGAAAGAAAGAAAGAAAGAAAGAAAGAAAGAAAGAAAGAAAGAAAGAGAACTCTCTTTATTTCTGACATGAACCAACTTTGACAAAAACAAGCTAAACCAATCTAATTAAAAACAAGTTGTCGAACTACATGCTGACAGAGAGAGAGAGAGAGAAAAACCTTCCTGTAAAATAGAAGACAATATTAAGATCCTGTAAGTGTGAACACAAGAGGCAGAACGTGTGGGTTGCGTTTAAAAGCCCACAATTACTCAAAATGCCAAAATACCCGAAGAGAGAAATCTGCTTTGACATGACCTTAACAGAGATGGAATGGTTACTGGTACAGTGAGAGCTGTGAAGTTCATCTACAGCTGATTAATACGTACAAGATGTGTAATTGCTCGACAAGGCTACATTTAAAGGCTAAGTGTGGGAGTGTCAAGATGGGAATAACTCAAAAACAAAGGTGTTATGCAATATTTTCTCCTTCTAAATATGTGGGCTGCCTGTTTGCTAGTCACTTGTAATGCGGGCCTCTGTCGGGCCAGATTACATGACGATGCACAACCGCCAGCCACTTTATTCGGAACACCTGCTCATTCAAGAAATTAACCAATCAGCTCGTCATTTGGCAGCAGCAGCTTCACGTCTTAAAAAAAAAGATCGAAAAACATCCAGTGAACAGTGGTTCTGCAAGCTTGTTGATGAGAGCGGTCAGAGGAGAATGGCTCGATGATGGTTGTAACCACTCTTTACAACCATGGTGAGCAGAAAAGCATGTCGGAATGCACAGCACGCCACACATGGAGGTGGAAGGGTTACAACGAGAGCAGACCATGTCAGGAATCTGAGGAGTTCCGAGACGCTTTTCTGCTTACCACGGTTGTAAAGAGTGATTATTTGACTTCTTGTCAGCTCTCTTATCAACAAAGCGTTTCTGTCCGTGGGACTGTCGTTCGCTGGAACGTTTTCATTTCTCGCACAGAACGAGAATGGTGTGCAGGAAAATCAAGAGAGATGAGCGGTTTCTGAAATCCTCAGTGCCGCAGGCAAAGGTCATCGAGATCACGCATTTCCCCCCATTCTGATGTTTGGTGTCCAGCCGAAGTTCTTGACCTACAAGGGCATGATTTTATGCCGCGTGACTGACGGACCGGATGAGTCCATGATGAGCGGTTGTTCCTAATCAAGTGGCTGGTGAGCGTATGTCTCCCTCATATGAGAGTTTTGGCATGTCAAAAGAGCTTAGCTTGCAGCTCTCAGAGCTATTTCAGGCATTTCTTTCTTTCTGAGGAAATCGGTTGGAAACAGCTGCGGAGTATTAGCGTCCGCTGCTGTTACACCCCGTCATGGATTTAGCCTGCTAAAGCATGCATTTGGGTTAGGGTCAATCAAAGTAGCCCAGCTGTCCCATATCAAACCTAAGCTGAGTGCTGTGTATAGACAAACACATTCCACTTGAGACAAAGCATCAATACCAAACTGGAGAGGAGAAATGAAAGATTAATAACTTGTAAATTAAATATTTACCACTAAGGTTTGCCATCATATTTGATCAAGGGCAAGTAATACGCTGACAGCCTTGCTCGACGCTGTTGAGATATTTGATGCAAGGAGGGTCCAAGCTCACAATGCAGATCAAGGATTCATCCATTTCATCTCTGTTTCGGGAGCCGATCGCTCAGATCTCGAAAACAGGCCTCAAAGAAACGCAGCAGTCCGAGAGAAATCTGACCACAAGCTGCGTCAGATTTCTGAAGAAAAACACTTCAGGCCAATCACAGCTTATTGTGCAGGAAGACTAAAACTAAAAAGTGTGCAGATAAGAGAGATTTATGACTTCAATTTTAAACTGGAACGACCAGCAACTGTACCATTAGTTGCAGGATGAACTTAATTCATCTTATAAATTTATATTTAACCAAAACCTTTGGCATGGTTTAGCTTCATGGCAAACTAGTTAATCTTGGAATGTTTTTGCAGTCTCTCCTGTGTGGGAAGTTTGTTCTGATTAAAACAGAGTTGGTAGAATTATTGTAATATGATCTCGTTATAGAGTGCTGTGCGAAAGTCTTGGGCACATGTAAAGAAATGCGGTAGACAAAAAAAACAGCTTAAAAACAACGACGTGAAATGTATCAATGATTAAAATAAGAATACTACAAACAACAGAGGGGCGGCACGGTGGTGTAGTGGTTAGCGCTGTCGCCTCACAGCAAGAAGGTCCTGGGTTCGAGCCCCGTGGCCGGCGAGGGCCTTTCTGTGCGGAGTTTGCATGTTCTCCCCGTGTCCGCGTGGGTTTCCTCCGGGTGCTCCGGTTTCCCCCACAGTCCAAAGACATGCAGGTTAGGTTAACTGGTGACTCTAAAATTGACCGTAGGTGTGAATGTGAGTGTGAATGGTTGTCTGTGTCTATGTATCAGCCCTGTGATGACCTGGTGACTTGTCCAGGGTGTACCCCGCCTTTCGCCCGTAGTCAGCTGGGATAGGCTCCAGCTTGCCTGCGACCCTGTAGAACAGGATAAAGCGGCTAGAGATAATGAGATGAGATGAGACAAACAACAGTCAGCCATAATAAATGAAACGAAGTCAATTTTTGGTGAGAGACGACCCTTTGCTTTAAAAATAAGAGTGTTCTGAGAGCACAATATCCCCGGCTGGCAAGTATGCCATAACTCGGGTAAATTGCACTATGCGCATTACCGACATATCACAAAGAATCCTGTCAAGTTTTATGAAATTCCTCCAAAAATTGTGAGAGGAGTTGATTTCAGAAGGTGAGTACCCTTCCCGGGACGGACATCGCCACGACATAATCCCTTTTCGGGTCTTTCGGCCAGCGGGGGATAAAAATTGCGAGGGGAGTTGATTTCAGAAAGCAAGCACACCTTGATGAAATTGCCAAAATTGTCATGATCCGCCCCGGGCTTCCACTCCGGAGATTTACTATCTCCCAGTTCAGCGCAATCCGGATCCGGGACAGGACTTCCATCTTGCCGGCATTCACTTCCTGGTCTGCTCTGCCGTGTATAAATAAGCTGTTCTCAGAAGGGGACTTGGCCAGAACGTCTCGTCTGTTTTTCATGTCGTCTCTGTGCCATTTTTTGCTTCCAGATTTTTGCTCTCTGTTTTGCTTAGTCTTAGCCACAGTTTTATGTACTCACGTTTTGTCCGTTTTTTCTTGTGTTTTGCACTATGGTTGTTGTCTGAACTATTTTTCATGTTTTTTCATATTAGCACTTTGTCTTTGTATACCTTGTTGGTGTCTGGATTATTTTTGCTATTTTTGTTCGTTGAGTCTTTTTTTGGGACTTTAATTAAATCATTTTTTATTCATTGGATTTTCTGCTTTGTGTTCTGCTATTGGATCCTAAAGGCCCGGTCCCACTGGCCGATGGACACAAAACGTATGCAAAAAGGACACAGCAGACGAGCAAAATTTCGGGGGTGGCTCTATCCGTTTTCATCCGCTCCAGAAATGGACAAAATTGGCGAAAATTGGCGAAAACAGAACGGAAAAGAACGGACGTGGGTAGTATATAGCAGGGATGTTAAACGCATGTTCATAGGAAGCCTAGCGGATGAAAGCGGATGGAAGTGGATGACAGCTCCGAAGGGGTTACCGGTGATAACTGAGAAGCGGACGCATAGCAGAAAGAGCGGATGCATAGCGGATGAAGGGGATGCATCACGTACGCCTAACGGAAACAAAGGGGATGTTGCACGGATGTATATCGGATGCAGACCGTTCACAGCGCATGCGGGGGGTATGAATTGCGTCTGCTCCGCGGATATAAAGGGATGCAGCACGCACGCCGTCAGCATAAAGCTGAAAGACGTGCTGGCGGCTACATCGATACATCTCTACTACATCTCGTTTTTGAAGAAGGCTACATTGATACATCTCTACTACATCTTGTATCAACACCATGGTGCGTCAGTCAGGCAAGAAAAGGAAGTCCGTGCCTACTCGTTCAAGCCCTGGCAAGGTGAAGAAGGTCAGAACCAGCACCCCACCCCCTGACACTGACTGTGATACAAAATATCGATTGTCCGCTAGGTGTCCTTCTACATACTCTAGACATACTCCAGACATCCTAAATATACGAGATACATCCCAGATATAAACGCTTTGTCCATTTTGAATACTTTATATACGAGATGCATACGCTTACATCCTTTCTATTTCCGTGCTACTAACGATGAATAGACATTTCATGTACCTTATCTTTCCTCCCTCTTTCCGTTTTCAGCTGCAGCGGATGTGAGTTGCGAGGATGCCCAGAGGATGCAGAGAGGATACAGCAGACGTTTAACGGATGATAACGGACATAGAACGTTTGTTGCTCGTATATGTCGCGGATTTACATCGTACACGGCGGAAAGTTCATCCATTCTAAAAGTTTTGTGCAGCTCAAAACTTTTTGCGCGGATGAAATCACAGTGGACGGATGCTCGATGGATAGAGCGTATGAAGCACGTATGCAATGGGTACACAACGGATGCATAGCGTTTTCCAACGGATGGCAAAGATTTTTTTTTTACGTTTTACATCCTCTTTGCATCCGTAAGTGCAGTGGGACCGGGCCTTAACTCACCACATCTCGCCACCCTTAACAAAAGTACAAGTTTGTTAATAATCAAGGGCAGAACTCTGGTCAAATTTGCCCAAATTAAAGGAAATTTCAATACGCGTATAACAAAGAATCCTTTTGTGAGAGGAGTTGATTTCAGAAGAACGTCCACCCTCGTGAAATTGTCAAAGTACAAGTTATTTAATCAAGGGTCAAAACTCTGGGAAAAATTTCACAAACGAAATTAAATCGCAATATGCGTATTACCGTCATATAACAAGGCCTTTTGCCAAGCTTCGAGAAATTCCTCCAAAAGTTGTGCGAGGAGTTGATGTCAGAAGCCGAGCACACCTTCATGAAATTGTGAAAGTGCAAGGTTGTTAATCAAGGGCTGTCACTCTGGTAAAATGTGACCCAATTTAACGAAATTACAATATGCGTATTACTGACATATAACAAAGAATCCTGTCAAGTTTCATGAAATTCCTCTAAAAAATTGTGAGAGGAGTTGATTTCAGAAAGTGAGCACCCTTCCCGGGACGGGCGGACATCGCCGCGACATAATCCTTCTTCGGGCCTTTTGGCCAGCGGGGGATTAAAAAATGGTAGTCTCAGGTCCAGTGAGCGCAGTTTTATGTGGAAATGAGCTGTAGGTTTTACTGAGCATCTTGCAGAACCAGCCATGGTTCTTCTGAACCCTTTAACTGTCACACTCGCTTCTTAATTGTGCACCAAAACCCAGTAGCCTTCATTATGTTTTCTTTTTTAATCTGAAAAGTGCTCTCTTATGGAATATGCTGCTCAGATACAAACTTTTTTTCTCTAACATTTAATTTTGTGCTGGAAAAATAACGAACGTTTCGAACTCTAACACGTTTTTTTGTGATGCTTTGACTCGATACTGTAGAAGTCATAAAATTGAAATCTATAACAACGTTTTTATGAAAAAAAAAATAGGGTGCCTAAGACTTTTGCACAGTGCCGTATATACTGGTCCTTAATTTCTTTCTTCATTTTTATGTTATGCTGCATACTTGGTTTGTATTCTATTTCCCACTGGGTCCTACTATTAAGTCTTTGTCTCATCCCCTGTATCATGAGAAATGAATGAATGAGCGAGTGAGTCAGGTTGTCTCTCAGCCACTTGCAAGGAGTCACGTAGGATATAAGTGCACAATACAGCACAGCACGTCAATCTCTCCTACCTAGTTTGCTCCCACAGGCTGACAGAACAACAAAGATAATAAGTGTTTTGTGCTTTAGCAAGTCAGCTACTTCTGTTGCACAGGTAATAAAGTGTAATGCAACTTTTTTTTTAAAAAACACTTCTGTTTTGTCCCTTCTCTCAAGTCCCTCAGTAATGTAAAGGGTCCTCTCATTTGTCTTTCACTTGACAGAAATATCCCCATCTCATTGGACCCTAACGGTGTCTTTCAAAGGTCTTCGCATTCTTCAGGCTTCGTATGTGAGTGCTCGTGTGTGTGCATGGACTACAAATCGACTTTCGCTTTGAAGATGCGTCCCTTGAGGTCTGCTCTACCACAGAAGAGGACTTCTACAACGTGCCAAGAAAATGAGCGAGTCTATAAGAACAAACCTGTGTCTGGTTCCTCTCAAGGAATTTTTCCTTACCTGCTCATTAGGGATCTAAAGGATTTGTGGCAATGTCTGTTGTTAAACGCGCTACCCAAATAAAATGGAACTGAACCATAACCTCTTTGCTTTCAATTTGTGTGCACCAGCACCTTTTTATCTCAAAGCCACAAATCCAAAAGAACGCTAATCGTTTTGACTAACCAATGATAACCATCCTCTACTTCAGATGTAATTCTAGGTTCTTGAAGGTTACTTTTTAGAATTTGTGATCCAGGTATCCAACCCTGTGATCCAATTCTCTCCCAAAAAAAACTTCCTGGAGGCAGTTTATCATCAGTGACTTGTGACGATGTTAAAAAACTACAGGTGCCTGTAAATGTACAAGTCCTCCCATGTAGATCTACACTACCGTTCAAAAGTTTGGGGTCACCCAGACAATTTTGTGTTTTCCATGAAAAGTCACACTTTTCTTTACCACCATAAGTTGTAAAATGAATAGAAAATATAGTTGAGACATTTTTCTGGCCATTTTGAGCATTTAATCGACCCCACAAATTAATGTGATGCTCCAGAAACTCAATCTGCTCAAAGGAAGGTCAGTTTTATAGCTTCTCTAAAGAGCTAAACTGTTTTCAGCTGTGCTAACATGATTGTACAAGGGTTTTCTAATCATCCATTAGCCTTCTGAGGCAATGAGCAAACACATTGTACCATTAGAACACTGGAGTGAGAGTTGCTGGAAATGGGCCTCTATACACCTATGGAGATATTGCACCAAAAACCAGACATTTGCAGCTAGAATAGTCATTTACCACATTAGCAATGTATAGAGTGGATTTCTGATTAGTTTAAAGTGATCTTCATTGAAAAGAACAGTGCTTTTCTTTCAAAAATAAGGACATTTCAAAGTGACCCCAAACTTTTGAACGGTAGTGTACATTTTGAAGATGTAGGAAAAAGGAGGCCTGGACTCTACAATTATGCTATCCCAGCTCTTGACCAAGTGTGATCCATACAGTGCTAACAATCCAAAATGGAGCTGAGTGGGCAATAACTTCACACCAACAGTGGACAATACGAGTTCTTGGTGAGATCATATGGACATCGTCCATGCCTTCATCAGTGACATTATATCTTTGCACTTTGGCAAGTTTGTGCGGGTTTATATTGATATGACATTGAGCTAGACTCCTTAGCACGGGCGATTGCTCTAAGACAACGAGGGAGGCTCAGCCTCCTCTAAAAATGACGAACATGGTGTAGGATGAATTGCGCTAGGCTTATGTTATAGCCGACCTTATAACATTGCTATTTCAGATCCAGAATCATAGAAATATATGTGCTCAACCCACTACAGTGCAAAATCATTCCGTTATAACTTTCCCCAGTGTGCGTGAGTTTTTCCCCCTCGTGACAGCGCGATGCAGCCCAGCCTCAGTGGATTGGGAGCTATGTGCTTGTCAATCTCAAAATGCAAGACGATTATTGGACAAATACTGCGAAAATGCCCGCCCACGGAGTCTCACGGACTCCCAGCCTCAATGGACTTCAACGGCATTTGGGAGCTATGCGCTTTTCAATCTCAAAATGCAAGACAGTTATTGGACAAATACTGCGAAAATGCCCGCCCACGGACTCCGAGCCTCACATGGGAGGGACATGGCAGTTTCCGCGAGGAGACTGGTGATTGGTGAAAGCGGCCGGATATTTTCTTTGATTGACAGCTCGTTTCAACTATAGACAGGCAGCGGTACAGTGTTGCCAGATTGGGGGGTTTCCCGCCCAATTGGGCGGTTTTAAGTGCATTTTGGCGGGTTTTGAACATATTTTGGGCTGGATAACGTCAGCAGTATCTGGCAACATCAGTTCAGTCCCATGCGGATTCGCAAGTGCTGTGGTGTATTGTAAGAGATCAGCTTACATTTCGATTTCATTCATTACATACGGTTTCTACCAGCTTTTTTAGTTTGTATATATTTTCATTGTAAATAAAGTGTAAATATAGTGTTGTCATGTTTGCTATCTTAGTTCCAGAAATTTCATTTATTTGAGTGACTGAACTTGAACTTGAGGGGGCTAGTCAGCTAGCAAGAAAGCTGCGCACGGATGCCAAGCATTGCTGATTTAATTTTGGCGAAGCCATTTGCCAGTCTTCCTTTCGAGGAAAAAATTAAAATTTAAGAGCAGGGTAGACCAACGCCTCAAGTTGACTTGGTGAAAAAGGTAGGGAATAATACTCATTCCTTTCAGCTCTCCTGGTACGAGAAAGTGAATTGGCCAACAGCAAGTGACCCACATCAACAACAGTAAATAGCCTACTTTAGTAATATGTCATGGATGGACCAAAAATATAGAATCTATTTAAAATGTTTATGCTGAGTATATTATATTGGAATATATGCTTTTCTGGATATGAATTAAACACCGCTACAATTTGGAAAACATTTTTAAACAAAAACACAGCCGAGGTCAATTTTTAAACAACATGCCACAATTTTAAAATATAAAATGTTAAAATATACCCCTCCCCCCCAACACCACCATCATGTATATTGGACAGTAGGCTAATGGGCCAAAAGAACCTGTTATTTCACAGTTTGTGACGCTGCCAACAATCAGCCAGATCAGAGGCAAGAGTATGGGCAAAATTGATGTGTTTTTTCTTTTAAAATCTGGAAATATCGTAACCGACCAGCCTCCCCTGTTTGAAAGACTACCAGCTGCCACTGCTCCTTAGTCCTAATAGTTACATCTCTCATGTATGGCTAGGTTACAGAAGTTTGCATTTCACACGGATGATAATGTATGAAAAGGTAAAGACGAGTTATGGCCTAATTTTGTCAATCAACTCCAGCAATTTCTTGGGTTTTTTATACATTTATAGACAATTTATAAGAAACTTTAGCCTTTTAGTGGCTTCAGCCACATCTCTAATGAAATATTCCCTATGAAGACTACCTTGAAATGGGGCACATATTCAACAAACAATCCCCTGGTCACCAGCACTCCCATTTAAACCATACCCTGTAATCTGGCTGTAGATGCATCAAAGTCAGTTGGGCCTTGTACCTTCTTGACAAAAACAAACAAAAAAACAAAAAACCAACAACAATCAGGCAGCACTGTGATTTAGGCAACCAAGATTCGTCAACCATCAAGCTTGCCTTTGAAGAATAGTGGCACATGGATGACTAACCTAGAACACATCAAGTCGGCAAAAAGACTAGTCTATTCTAGTCATGTTTGCAGTTTATGGTCTTGTTGACCCAGTTCCAAGAATTCTAAAAACAGATGCTTTGTCCAGAATCTATGAGTCTCCCTGACCACAGGACTATCCTATCAGTGTCCCTCATCAGGTGGAACATTATAAACCCAATTCAGTAATGCTTGGTTCACACATTGGCGTTTCAGCCTTGCGTATGTACGGCGTATCAGGATACGTGGCAGTAAGAAAGGAACGTCACAGCATCGCCAGCTTACGCAGCTAATACTCTAGGATGCGTAACACGATCTCCTTGTACGTCAGGGTGCGGCATATTTTTAAGTCCGCACTTAAAAATCTGGAGCAGCTTTGATACATCATACATACATCACATGTATGCCATAAAAACGAAAGCTGCACAGCAGTGACGCAGCGGGAACGCTGCTCGAACACCTACTACGCTGTGCGAATGCTTTAGTTGACATGTGTCTGATGAAGGTGGCTCCGGGACTGGCTGGGTGGATGTGGCTGATGTCTTCCCTCTTCCCTTGCCCTTCTTGGGTCCTGACTTCTTTGCTGGCACGATGCTTTCTTGACTGTGACAAAGGACAATGAACACAGCGTGGAGCCCCTTTTTATACCCACCTGTGAATGCCGCAGATACACAGCATGTAAGAACGAAGCGCCATGCCAATGAAAGCAACGGAATGGTTATGCTGCGCCAACGCATCATACGCCACGCATACGCCTCAGTACGCCATAACTTGACGTCCCTTGAACTCCATACAAACCCCAGATACGCCACAGAAACGTCATATATACGCCACATACATCACAGGACTTTAATTTTGGACAAAATACGCCTCATTTCTTGGTGTTTGACCCACACGCCGCTTACGTGGCAAGATACGAGACAGTGTGATAGTAGCCTAAGCACTATCAGCAAATTCCACACCACCAGAATGCCTTCATAATATCTTTACCTGATTTATAAGGAATATTGGCAACTAGTTTATGGATATTCTGACATCTGATGGAGCCTTTCATTGCTGTAACATAAGCTCGCTGATTTCACGAGTTCCTCTTCGGTCTGTGTCCAAGCCGAGTCACCCCACCAGTTGCAGTGTAGTCTCACAGTGGCTTTGGCTTCACACTGCAACAGACTTTGTGACTAATCTTTCCAGGAACTAAGGCTTGGCAGTCATCCCGGTAGCAATAAACTGATGATCACATGCAGGTTCTACCTAAGGTGCTGCCCATGGCTCTAGGCAGTGGAATTGCTATTTCATCATGGGTTCATCAATTATAGCTGACAGCACTGTTAACAAAAGAACAGGAGTAGAGTTCTCTCAATGGCTGACCATGCAAAAAAAAAAAAAAAAGGTCATTAACCAAAATCCTTTCCAGAATATCAAAACTGCTTGTTCCTGTGGCCTTTCTAGTGCATCACCCCCACTGTGTTCCTTTGGTTAGATGAGACACTGGATGTATTGGTGTCGACAAATGGTTCAAGCACAATGAACCAAGGTGGCAGGCTGCCCAATTGCGTCTTCAACATATCACCAGTCAGCAAAACAAGCAAACTTGCAAAGCTGCTCCAGAATCTGGTACGCCACCTATGACATCCACCACAGACTCCTATTCGAAATTCCTCATTTCATTGGTCCAATTAAAATCATACATGACAAAAGTTCTGACAAGCGGGAATACAGTTACAGGCAAAACGGATGACTCTGGACTCCAGCGGTGCAAATCATACCGGTAGATCCCTCCTCATTTTTCAACACCCTGCTCCACGCCAGAATGGAAGACCCCAAAATGGGGGATTGTCTGTGACTGCCCCTGGGTTGGTAAAGGGCACTTCCATCACTTCCGGTTCATTCTGAACATGAATTCTGATGGATTCTAATGGACTCCACGCTTGTTCGTACAAGTAGTTCCGGTTTCAAGTTCACTGCTCATGCTAATTTGTTATTAAGTGAACATCTGTTCTTAGATAACCATTTCTGACAGGTGGCAGCAGCGCAAACTCACGGAACTGTAATGCTTCATAAACTAAAGGTTATTGAACTTGGCCAGAAGTCACAGGGTCGTTTCAACACCAAAAAGACCGTCACTGGACTAAACTGAGAATCCAATATCAGATCTATTTCTACAATATCAGATATATTTCCACCCACTTTTTTTAATTTATTTACTTTTTTACATTTTGTCCCATGAAAGTCATGTTTCCTATAAATTGTGATAGCTGTATTCTGAAAAGGAGCAAAAAGATAATTTAATCAAAGTACTGTATGCTAATTCCAAGGTTCTGAAAGTGGGGCTGGGATGGCCAGGAGGTCTGAGATTTTTTTAAATATTTTGTTACAGAGATGGAAATTACAATCAACCGGTGTCAAAGTTATTTTATTATATCCACATTCACTGGATATGAGCAATCGCAGGCTCTGATTGGCTACTCTATTACTAGGCTATCAGCTCATATACCGTGAGTAGAGAAAAACAAAATGGTGGAGCGTTTTACTGAACCAACCCAGGATGAAACAAGATCAACTGTGAGCTACTGCTTACTTATGTATCTCCCCGCTCTCGCTTATATCAGAATGCAAGCAATCGAAGGAATAGGACACTTATTATGAATGTTGACTTCAACAAATAATGAACCCTGAAACGAGCAAGTAAAGAGCCGTGTGTCTCCCCAGGGATTTCAGATAGCATCCTGGTAAACTGTCATTTTGAAATCGCATTTTGCTTCTTGAAACAGCGTCAAAATCCACCCTATATGTTGCGTAAATACATTCAGTCGGTAAACAGGAAGTCGATGTGCGACAGACCTGAAAACGGTTTACATGGTATAGAACCCCAAGCTGAAGTTTGGTACCAAGTGGCTATGATTTGTGATTGCTGAGAAAAAGGGTGTTTTGGACAGACGGAAATATGGACGGACAGACAGAGGTAAACCACTATACCCCCCCTTCGGAGCGGGGGTAATAATAATAATAATAATAATAATAATAATAATAACTCTACTTGAAAACAAAACCCCAAAAAATAAAAAAGCAACAAAATATAGAATAAAAGTATGTGATGGTAAAAACATATATATTTTTTATTTTTTCAAGAATTATTATTATTATAGCATTTTTCACAAGTTGCTCCTGTCATTTCACCGGTTTGTTTACATTCTTCATCTTTAACCATTAAAATTTGCTCAATTTTTTTTTAGACTGGTTCAAAAGCTCAAAAGTTTGAAAATCACACAGCTGAAATGTCCAAGGAAGAATTAAATAAACGTCTAAAGCTATTCTATACCTCGGCACGACAGCAAGGCAGCACTTTGTACAAAAAAACAACAACACTAAAGTCAATTCGTGCAGCCATGGATAGGTTCTTAAGAAGTCCGCCTAAGCGGAAATGATTTTGTCGGAAGTTTTGTATAAAGATTTTATTTATCGAATTTGCAAAAAGTAAAAATAAAAACACTCTGTTTCTCAAAATCCAGTGAATGTGGATAGAATATAACAATTATTCCACTCAATCTCGTCGTACATGGCTTATAGCCAACTCGGTGCTACGCGCCTCGTCGGCTGTCAGCTCATGTACGACTCGGTTTCGTGGAATAACTGTTAAATATTTATTATTAAGGTGCATATCCTGGACCAAATTCGTTTTTTTTTTTTTAATATGAAAGTATGTCCGGGGCGGCATGGTGGTGTAGTGGTTAGCGCTGTCGCCTCACAGCAAGAAGGTCCTGGGTTCGAGCCCCGGGGCCGGCGAGGGCCTTTCTGTGCGGAGTTTGCATGTTCTCCCCGTGTCCGCGTGGGTTTCCTCCGGGTGCTCCGGTTTCCCCCACAGTCCAAAGACATGCAGGTTAGGTTAACTGGTGACTCTAAATTGACCGTAGGTGTGAATGTGAGTGTGAATGGTTGTCTGTGTCTATGTGTCAGCCCTGTGATGACCTGGCGACTTGTCCAGGGTGTACCCCGCCTTTCGCCCGTAGTCAGCTGGGATAGGCTCCAGCTTGCCTGCGACCCTGTAGAACAGGATAAAGCAGCTAGAGATAATGAGATGAGTATGTCCCTTTACACACTCATCCAGAAGGGTAATTTTGCACAAGGCCATCTGTCTACAGCAGAAAAAAATAAAACGCGTCTGGAAAAATCCCAAGGGAGTCTGGAGTAGAGGTCTGTGCGGGACAGAATTTTCAGTCCTGCTCCCGCCCGCTCCCGCATTGTGCAGTCCCGCTCCCGCCAAGAATTATGATTTTCAGTCCCACTCCCGCCCGCCATATTTTGTCCCGCTCCCGCCCGCAAATCCCGCATGATGCAAACATTCGTGTTATTTCTCGCGAAAGTTCTTGTCATTGGCTTGGGGAATTAAACATGCTGAGCTTAGCTGAGCTCTCCACTGACCGCTCCTTCACCTAGCGCACGTAGCGAGGGTGTGCGTTGCCAGGCACCTCTTTTTAAAGCAGCACTTACTTCTGAAGCCCTGTGAGCTTCACTAGAGGAGCTCTGCTCTTCTGCCATGATCGGAGATCTCAAACACGGAAGAGCGGAAAGGAATCGGAAACGTACGCGAGATTAGACCACATCCGCAAATTTAGGCATCTTAAAATGTTTTTATTAATGCCAAATAAAATATCAAGCACAAATTATATATGATAGACATAAATTAATAATGTATCAATTTTATTTTAAACACGTTTTTAGTTAGCGGGACTGCAGCTTATCACCTCTCCCGCCCGCGCCCGCACTGTGCACTCCCCCTCCCGCCTGCGCCCGCAATGAGCTTTCAAAATTTGTCCCGCGCCGCACTGCTTTGCGTCGGGTCCGGCGGGACTCCCGCGGGAGTGCAGGGCTCTAGCCTGGAGCCAGGTTCGTGACATCACCTGCGGAAGCGCCAGCAGGCTGTGAGAGCTTGCACGGGTTCAGTGCACAGCCTGTGTAGACCAAGTTTAGCAGCGAGCGATTTTGCACTGAAATATGGAATTGTCGCCTGAGTGCAATGTGGGAAACGATGAGTACTAATCCCATCAAGATTGGTGTTGCTACGCCCTCCTACGATACATCTGTTAACCATTTTAATAATTACGCGATAACGTTGAAGAAATCTGCAGAAAACCACCAGGTCGTTTTCTCAAACAAACCAGCGCTGACGTAGGATTCAGAAGGAGGCGTCCCGCATGCGACGTCACAAAAATCAATGTTTGCCGGGAAATCCAAATGCCAAGTTTTTTCAGAGGCGGACCAATTCGCCTCAAATGGCTTGATTTCAACTGAATTTTTCTGGTATTGCGCAAGGTAAAAAAAATTGCACAAAATGCAAAATGTGACAGATATTTGAGCAAAGTTTAATATAAAATAGGAGAATTACACTGATCTTGCTCCTGAATTTACCCGTGATCTGCACTTTAAGTACTTATAAGCTCTGGACTGAACTTCCATCCATCATCTATCCCACTTATCTGTCAGGGTCGTACGGGAATCTGGATTTTTGGCCAGAGGAAGGGTACACCTTGGGTAGGTTGCCAATCTACTGCACGGATAACACCGAGACAAACGTCCGTTCCCGCTTGCGTTGAGTAGCCAATTGACCTAACCCTCATGTCTTTGGACTTTTGGAGGAAACTGGAGCACTTGGAAGAAACCCACACAAGGCACAACATGCAAACTTCACACAAAAAGGACCCAGTCAGTACAACCATGCCACCCTTGACTGAAATGAACACAGAACTGTAATGCTGGGTTTAAATCCAAAATTCAAGATCCATTTAAGTAAGGAATCTAAGTAAGGTTGAATAATATTTAAAGCTTTTTTTAAATAAAATGAACCTGTTTTGTCGTAGTCCACTAGATTCTTTTTTAAAGGGGTTCCTGGAGGCAAAAGGCTGGAACACACACTTATCAGTTATTCAGCTTTATAACTTTACTGATACATAAACTTTTTCACTTCACCCAAAAACTTAAGAACTTCTTTGTGTGTGTGTGGGTGTTTTTTTTTTTTTTTTTAAGTTGCTTCCACTCAAAATTTAAGCCAGCTCTATATCCGGCCTCCTGTTCCAGGAGGCATGTCTGTCAGCTTTGTCAAATTACACCTTTGCATTCTCCAAAACAGCTTTGTAGGGCTGGACCCTCTCCTCCCTGATCTGATTAGGGAAGAGTGACCTCAACAAATCTCACGCTGAGGAAATGGCGTAACTAGACTTGCCTGTGGGTGATGTCGACACTTAATCGAGAAGAAAAGCATTTTGGAACGCAGCATCAAAATGAAGTAGCTTCCTGGGCTCTGTGATTGTCGCGCTGTTACTGAATAGGCGGTTGATCATAATTGCTGGGAGAGCAGGAGAAATGACCAGTGTGGAAGGCAGATGGGTGCCATGCATCAATGCTTCATGTAACCAATCATTCATAGTGCTTGAAATCCCCGCTGCTGGACGACTGCATTCGCTCACAGAATCGCTCTGGTCTCTTTATGCCCTAAATCATCTCCTTTCATGTAAAAACCTAGCTGCACAGCGGGTGCTAGGGGAAGGCTTGGCGTATAATCTGAGCTCATCGCTTGCAAATGAAAGAGACCGGGCTCGAGGATAATGAGCTTGGCAAGAATCAGTGGCCACTAAATGCAAGCAAACATGGGTGACTATTTAAAGAAAGAGGAAGTCTTCTTCAGTGCATGGTCTGGAAGGAAGCAATCCTTGCAATGCTGTAGTAAATGACGAGGTGACGTGGCAAATCTGTGGACGAGAGAGGGGAAAGGAGTGGAAGGAACACATCAGGAATGAGAAAAAAAACATGCTCCATCACATCCTGCATCTTTATTGATGAGAACAGTCATTCGGAGACGGCCTACTGCTAGCTGCCGGCACCAGATGAACAGTGGAAGCATCTCAAATCGCTTGGCATAAATGTACATAAAGGAGAAAGGGTAAATATATTATATTAATAACGCCACCCTGATCCATCGCTGTTTTATAGAACAAATACACACAGCCCCATTCATACATAAACACACATGGATGTAAGAGAGCAATGCTTTACGTTGAACAAAGTGCCAGTCTCATTGCAATGCAGGATCATTTATACAGCACATGCTGCTAATGCTAGTGCTAGTAGTGACCCATGACCCATCCCAGGGAAGAATGGTACGCTTCTCAAAGAGGGCTCAAACTCAGGCAGTCGGTCAAATAACTGTCCTTCATTTGAAAAAATCCTGCCCAAGGCCAGATCATTTATACGGAGATTTTTCAAACCAAAGATCACTGCCTTTACTAGCAAGGAGGATAAATGAAAAAATAAATAAAAATCTGACACCTCCAAGAAAGGTCCAATTAAAGCATCCAACCCAGGGGAACTTCTACCTTTGTTCATTTTTAGAAACCACTTTACCCTAGTTAAGGCCTCTGCATGCTCTTGTGACAAGGCTTTCGCAGATAGCTTTTCGCAGACAGTTGTAATTTATCGTTGAGCGGGGAGTAACAGGCGTGCGCGATGTTATTCACCGCTACAACACAAGGGGGCGCGAAGTCGCGAAATCGCTAGGAGTAGTTGGTGGGTGTGGTTAGTGGAGTGTTTATCCTCCGGTTACTTATAATGACTAGAACTGGAGTCGTATAGATGTACGTACTTCCTCACTTCCTCTATCAACCGCTGTTCGTGCTGCTCCATCTTCGCTCGTGTTTTTAAAAATGGCGGTCGTGAAAACAAACCAAACCGGGAAAGTAGGGAAGCGGAAGTGCGTGTACAGCGGATGTAGAGTGGACCAATCAGACCCCTCTTGTCTGCGACGCTGTCTGCGAGGCTTCTGCGGTGGTCACAATTTTTGGGAGGTGCGCGCAGAGCGTCTGCGAAGGTGGGGGGGCTACGCAGACGCTATCTGCGACACCGTCTGCGAGGACTGCGTTGTCAGCATAAATTGGCCTTTAGAATCACGGTGGATCCAGAGCCTGTCCTGGGACCACTGGGTACAAGGCAGAATGGGACACCAGTCTATTCCATCTTCTGACCAGTTTTTTTATGAAGTGGGAGGAAACCAAAGAACCCGCAGGAAACTCTTTCAGACACGCAGAGTACGTTCACTGAAAAATCAGACAGTGACCTGAGCTCTAAGACTGTAACAGTAACAACAGTGCTACCTTCTACCACTGTGCCTTCTGACATGTCAGAAACAACAACAACAACAACAACAACGTGTTGCCAGGCAAAACAAATCTCACCCGGTAGCATTTAAGATGAATATGAAGGAAGATGTGAAAAAATGACTTTGACCTTTTTGGTGACCTTGATTTTGACCTTGTGGGTGAACATACTTGGCCAATAAACATGGTTCTGATTTTGATTTTCTGCTGCTCTCAGCCAATCAGAACACACCATACTGCTTACTGTGGGTGGTAAAGGAGAGCAACTGGACTTGCTTGAAGATTCTTGAAGACGTTTCACCTCTCATCCGAAAGGCTTCTTCAGTTCATTGTACAGCGATCTTGGGTATGAGAATGGCACTATATAAATTCAACTGATTATTGTTACAGTACCTTGCCCGGGACGGAGTCCACCAGGAGCGAGGTATTGTTTTCGGTGGGGTTTGTTTGTTTGTTTCTTTGTTTTTTTTGTTAATGATGTTACTGGAAAACAGCTGGACCAATCTTCATGAAACTTTCAGGACAGATGGGCATTGGTCTCAAATAGCAACTGGACTTGCTTGAAGATTCTTGAAGGCATTTCACCTCTCATCCGAAAGGCTTCTTCAGTTCATTGTAAAGCGATCTTGGGTATGAGAATGGTGCTATATAAATTCAACTGATTATTGTTACAGTACCTTGCCCGGGACGGAGTCCACCAGGCGCGAGGTATTGTTTTCGGTGGGGTTTGCACTTAGCAATCGTCCATGGCTTCCTGTTTCATCCCAATAATTCTGGAGCCAGGGTTTCCTAATAGGTCTGTACTTTTCATCTCTTAATTTCATGTCAATGACCGACCCTCCTCACTTTTTATTTTGTTTTAATTTATGCTCACGTGTACAGTAGGTCGTCTTTTTTTTTTCTTTAAGGCGGAATATTTACATGACATTCGCCAGAATCAGTATTCAGATGCGTTTAGGTTAATTTTCTAAACCAGCACTTGATGATGATGCTTGGTGGTGGTGGTGGGGGGGAGCAAACAGTGACGGCACATGCCTGAATATCGCGATGTATGTGCCGCCATCTTGTAACGACCCCAATGTCATGCAGATTCGTAGGAATTTGTAAGTTGAATTATGAAGCAACACCGTCTCGCCTTGAATATGTGCTACTTTTATTCAGCAGCGTATAAACGGAGCACTCAACAACTTCTCTTTAAATTCTTCTTTTTTGTAACAGTGATGGTGCGTTTTTTTTTCTCATCGTCCTGTTTCTGTGCGCACACAGTAACCAGTTTATTTTGGCTCTAGAATGCATAGCTCGGCTCAAGATAGTCAGGCAAGATCAAAGTGATGTTTTTTTTTTTGTGTGTGTGTGTGTGTGTGTGTGTGTGTAGGTGTGGGTTTTTATTTATTCCCCCCAGCCCGTTTCCATACACGCACTTCCTTTAGAGTCATATCGGCTTGCTGACTCACCACTGGGTTTCCGAGTGATGCTGATTAGCAGGCAGAACTCAGTAACGAAGGCTATTCTGTTCGGCGACGTTATCGTTTCCACTCTGAAGTTGATAATCGTAGCATTGTTTCAGAAAAGCCGCGGCGTTATTCTTTGTGGATTCCTGTGAACGGCTGAAGCAACAATTTATTCGAACGACTCCACTGATTTATAAACTGGTGCTGGGGAACAACTGTCAGACGTGCTGTGTTGGATAATTAATCAAACTCAAGGATTCAACAGATGGAGTTGCGTTGAAACGTAGCATATGAAACGGTGTGGTTTGTTTATTTATTATTATTATAATTATAATTTATTTAATTAATAAATTATAAATATATAAAAATAAATATAATTATAATTTATTTATTTAACTATTAAATCTTCAATTGGGGGCGGCACGGTGGTGTAGTGGTTAGCGCTGCTGCCTCACAACAAGAAGGTCCGGGTTCGAGCCCCGTGGCCGGCGAGGGCCTTTCTGTGCGGAGTTTGCATGTTCTCCCTGTGTCCGCGTGGGTTTCCTCCGGGTGCTCCGGTTTCCCCCACAGTCCAAAGACATGCAGGTTAGGTTAACTGGTGACTCTAAATTGACCGTAGGTGTGAATGTGAGTGTGAATGGTTGTCTGTGTCTATGTGTCAGCCCTGTGATGACCTGGCGACTTGTCCAGGGTGTACCCCGCCTTTCGCCCGTAGTCAGCTGGGATAGGCTCCAGCTTGCCTGCGACCCTGTAGAAGGATAAAGCGGCTAGAGATAATGAGTTTACTATGACTTGGATGACTGAGAATCTTCACTGACATACTGCTTACTGTGCTTAGCCAATCAGAACACACCGTACTGCTCTCAGCCAATCAGAACACACTGCATTGCGTACTGCTCTCAGCCAATCAGAACACACTATACTGCTTACTGCTCTCAGCCAATCAGAACACACTATACTGCTTACTGCTCTCAGCCAATCAGAACATACCGTACTGCACAATTGTTACACTCTTACATTCTTACAGCATGATGACATAGTGGCTACCACCTCTATATGAAACAGTAGCCACAAAAACCTTGACCTTGACCGGATGATCCCCAAAATGTTGGAGGTTCTATTTGAGACCAATGCCCATCTATCCTGAAAGTTTCATGAAGACTGGTCCAGCTGTTTTCCAGTAACATCATTAACAAAAAAAACAAAGCCAAAAAAAACAAAGAAACAAACAAACAAACCCCACCGAAAACAATACCTTGCTCCTGGTGGACTCCGTCCCGGGCAAGGTACTGTAACAATAATCAGTTGAACTTATATAGCACCATTCTCATACCCAAGATCGCTTGACAATTAGAAGGGGGGAAGTCCACCAAAAGAAGGTCAGGATGTCATTCCAATGGTGTAGCTGCCACAGTCCCACCAAAAGGCGCACAAAGACAAGTCCTGCACCGCCTGTACAGCCGCCGTGTAACATCGCACCAAGCACAAAAGCACCGCTGCACGGAGCGCTGGACAACCACGATGTTAAAAGAGCAACGAGCTCACTGCAGTCCACAGCCAGGAGCACAAGCATCACCCACGGCGAACCAAGGCCTAGAGGGAACCGGCACCCAAAACTGGGTCCGGAGCTACACCACAACCGGCAGACAAAACACTCAAACAAACATCAAACTACACAAACACAAAAAAGAAAAACAAAAGGGAAAATAAAATAAAATAAAACACTCCCGTGAGAAGCGGCAGCCAGAATGCGCACAGCGTATTCTCAAACGGAGACAATGCGGAAATAAGATGCTTTAACTGACTCATCAAGCCGTATTCTTGATGGCTAAAGAGTGCAATTGACTGATTCCTTGCTTAACGTCATACTATTACTCAAATGAGTCAAATGCGAGATTACGCTCCTAAGGTGTGTTTTCAGAATTTGATTTTAAAGTGTACCAATTCAGAAATAACAGCAGTCAAAGTCAAGGCTCGTACACAGTGTTACAGATACCCACTATTCCTCAAGACTGCATGGATATCCAAGCGCTCTCAGGACGAGCAGTATACCTCATTGAAAGGACAACTATAATTTATTATTATATATAATATTATTGGGCAGCACGGTGGTGTAGTGGTTAGCACTGTCGCCTCACAGCAAGAAGGTCCGGGTTCGAGCCCCGTGGCTGGCGAGGGCCTTTCTGTGTGGAGTTTGCATGTTCTCCCCATGTCCGCGTGGGTTTCCTCCGGGTGCTCTGGTTTCCCCCACAGTCCAAAGACATGCAGGTTAGGTTAACTGGTGACTCTAAATTGACCGTAGGTGTGAATGTGAGTGTGAATGGTTGTCTGTGTCTATGTGTCAGCCCTGTGATGACCTGGCGACTTGTCCAGGGTGTACCCCGCCTTTCGCCCGTAGTCAGCTGGGATAGGCTCCAGCTTGCCTGCGACCCTGTAGAACAGGATAAAGCAGCTAGAGATAATGAGATGAGATATAATATTACTGCCTAAAAGTGGAGCTCCCGATGACTGTAAAATGTGTTTGTAAGTAGCGGCCACAGCTGTCAAGTCAAGTTTATTTCTGTAGCGCTTTTAACAAGAGACATTGTCGCAAAGCAGCTTTACAGAATTTGAATGACTTTAGCTAATTTTATCCCTAATCTATCCCCGATGAGCACACCTGTGGCGACGGTGGCAAGGAAAAACTCCCTCAGACGACGTGAGGAAGAAACCTCGAGAGGAACCAGACTCAAAAGGGAACCCATCCTCGTTTGGGTGATAACAGACAACGTGATTATAAAATTTTTAACATGAAGTCAGTTTCGTTGATGTTATAACCAGGGCTTTGAACCAGAATTTTTTTCCTATTGGTTCGTTCCGAACAGAAACGGAATTTTAACGTTTCCGGTTTTGGGTTCCACCATTAAATAGACGTTCCCGAACCGGTTAGAACAAAAAAAATTTCGTTCCCGGAACGGTTAATTACGTTCCCTGTCAGCTGTTTAACAAATGGCTATAAAATTATGTCTCTGTCTCATCCAGCTTAAGCCAAATGTAGGCTAATTCTATTACAACCTTCATTAAATAAGACAAGAAATAATTCAAAACAATTATTATTTCAAATGTTGGCGATTTGGATTCTCAGTATGTCTTCCCATCTACACAAACAGAAAAAGTGCCAAAAATGAAAGATAATTCGTTTAGTGTGTTACCAAAGGCTAGTCAGGCCCTATAGAGGGCTACCGCATGATGTCACCGCGCCGCGAGATTTTGTTAGGCGCCATATTGGAAGACCAAGTACACATCTATGCAAGTACATACATTCATAAAACAAACTACACCTGAAATGTAGCCAGGGCCGGTTCTGCCCTAATCTGGACCCGGGTCCAACATCGCGCAACCCCTCCCCCCCAAAAAAACCACCAGTCTAAGTCAGGACAACCATCACATAACTATAACTATAAACATTTTATATCAACTATTTTAACTAAATGGGCTATAATAAACAAGCCTGCAGGCAGCCACGGCGGGCTGCCTCAGAAAAGTAACCATTTGTCCTACCTTAACTCGTTTTGCATTTTCTGCCTCCTTTTTTGTATTTTCGACCCTCCATTTATTTTCTTTCCTTTTCTGAAAACCCGATTTGTGTCCAGACATTTTGTTCTGCTACCAACGAACTAACTCGTCAGGTCTCGTCTCTCGAGCCCGCGATGATTCCCGTGGGAAGGGCAACAATTGATACATTTTTACAAACAGCCAATAGGGAGGTTGCATCGTTCAGGCTCTTCTTTGCTCAGACACTCAGTAATGCACTTATTATCACATGGAGACGTGATAGTAGTCCACCTTCCCGCTCTCTCCATTCAGTCAGCGACCGTCACACAGGAAGTGAACCCCAGCGGGTCATAGAAACTTGCGCAGGAGAAGAATGACTTTTTTTATTTGTAGGCTATGGAAACTTTGAGGAACAAAATAAAAACCGGTATTAACCGGTTACCATTATTTTTAATAAGCGTTTCTGTTCCGGAACATAAAAAATAATAAAGTTTCTGGTTTCGTTTCTGTTCCATGTGAAATAGAAAAAGTTCCCGGTTTTCGTTTTCGTTCCTTGAACCGGTTCAAAGCCCTGGTTATAACTCTTCACTGCTGGAGACTTGAGTGCAAGACTGATCATGACAACCACAGTCCAAAAGTTAGCAAATCAACTGTAGTCCTCAGCCATAGAAGCATTACTGCAAGTGTCCAGAGCGTCTTCTAAGTGCGACTTTCATCTGTCCATATGGGGCCGTCCTACACAGGAGCGATGTGATGAGACTGCAGCCAGACATGTCATATCCACACTGCATTGGCTCCCAATCAAATTTCGCATTGTTTATAAAATACCGTCAGACCAGGAAGCTGTATTTGTTATGCTACAGACGCTTGCTGTGGTGTTCATATTCACCATGTGCCTCCGTCAGAGGTTTAGCACGGTATATTATAAAGCTTTGCTGTCTGTCATCGTGCACAAAGTAAAGTTTGTGTGTTCTGTTCGTGTTCGGTGCACTAGTTGAACTATGGTTTAGCACGAGACTTTGAGTGCAGAGGTCTGACTTGTAGAGGTTTGGTTGATCCTTGGTTGAGCGGAGCAAGGTGTGTAATGTTCGCAGTCTGTAAGCATTACTCTGCAAAATAGTGTATCGGTTTCCAACCATGTTAGGTCAATTATTTTTGTTTCATTTTCTTTAGTTTTCGCAGTGTACCGGGTTTGATGCTATACTTGTGTTCGAGAGGAATAAAACGCACCTGCATCCGTCAGAGACTCTCTGCTGTTGTTCTTAATGCCAAGGGCTGCTACGGTGTGAGTAAATAATCCCACGTTATTTTTTAAAAAGCCAATTAAAAATAAGCGCTGGATAAAAACCCACTGAAATAAAGTTACACATTTTGTTGTCTGGTGGTCAAGTGTTTATGAGATGCGTAGTCTTGGACTTATGAACGGGTTTCTAGAGACTGCTGTGTACACGTATGTCGTTCGTCCAGACATCGTACGGTCGCAAACGGCATCAAAAATCAGGTCGATGTGTTACCGTATTCGCTTTAGTATGGAGCTACGCTCTGCGACAGTGCTGAGCGTAAATGAATACACCCCCTTTGAAAAGTAACATTTTAAACAATATCTCAATGAGCACAAACAATTTCCAAAATGTTGACAAGACAAAGTTTAATATAACATCTGTTTAACTTATAACGGGAAAGTAAGGTTAATAATATAACTTAGATTACACATTTTTCAGTTTTACTCAAATTAGGGTGGTGCAAAAATGAGTACACCCCACAACAAAAACTACTGCATCTAGTACTTTGTATGGCCTCCGTGATTTTTAATGACGGCAACAAGTCTTCTAGGCATGGAATGAACAAGTTGGCGATATTTTGCAACATCAATCTTTTTCCATTCTTCAACAACGACCTCTTTTAGTGACTGGATGCTGGATGGAGAGTGATGCTCAACTTGTCTCTTTAGAATTCCCCAAAGAAAATAATTTTTTTACACCACAAAGGTGAAGGCTACAAGAAGATCAGAAAAGCTTTACTTATCACTCAGAATACTCAAAAGTGGTACAAAAATTTAAGAAAGATGGAACTGCAACCATCTCACAGAGACGTCCAGGTCATCCACGGAAGTTAACACCTCGACAGGAGCGTCTTCTGATGAGAAGGGTTAAAGAAAATCAGCATGCAAGTTCACTGCAGTTATCTAAAGAAGTAGAAAGCCAAACTGGGGTGACCATTTCCCGTGACACAATACGGCGTACACTGCAGAGGAATGGCATGCATGGATGCCATCCATGAAAGAAGCCTCTCCTAAAGCCCAGGCACAAAAAAGCCCACCTAGAGTTTGGCAGGGCCCATGCTGACAAAGATGAAGACTACTGGGACTCTATACTCTGGAGTGATGAGACCAAGATAAATGTTTTTGGAACCGATGGCTTCAAAACTGTATGGCGTCGCAAAGGTGAGGAATACAAAGAAAAATGCATGGTGCCTACAGTGAAACATGGTGGTGGCAGTGTCCTTATGTGGGGCTGCATGAGTGCTGCTGGTGTCGGGGAGCTGCATTTCATTGATGGCATCATGAATTCACAGACGTATTGCTCTATACTGAAAGAGAAGATGCTACCATCACTCCGTGCCCTTGGTCGTCATGCACTTTTCCAACATGACTAAACACACATCTAAGGCCACTGCTGGATTTCTGAAGAAGAACAGGGTGAAAGTGATTCAGTGGCCAAGTACGTCTCCTGATCTGAACCCAATCGAACACCTATGGGGAATTCTGAAGAGACGAGTTGAGCATCGCTCTCCATCCAGCATCCAGTCACTAAAAGAGGTCGTTGTTGAAGAATGGAAAAAGATTGATGTTGCAAAATGTCGCCAACTTGTTCATTCCATGCCTAGAAGACTTGGTGCAGTCATTAAAAATCATGGAGGCCATACAAAAGTACTAGATGTAGTAGTTTTTGTTGTGGGGTGTACTCATTTTTGCACCACCCTAATTTGAGTAAAACTGAAAAATGTGTAATCTAAGTTATCTCATTAACCTTACTTTCACGTTATAAGTTAAACAGATGTTATATTAAACTTTGTCTTGTCAAGATTTTGGAAATTGTGTGTGTTCATTGAGATATTGTTTAAAATGTTACTTTTCAAACGGGGTGCACTCATTTACGCTGAGCGCTGTATAAGGGACACAAGCCCAAGGCTTGACCAATCAGGAGAGAGAAAGGATCACGGTAAAAATGGGCTGTCCTGCACTACTGATTCTATGAATAAAATTACACCGAGTATGCGACATGGACGTGAGATTTGTAAGCTAGTCACATTCCTAGCTACTCATCCATAAAATATCACCTGCTCATTACTAATTCAATCAAATAAGAATTGAATTATTCATCAGCAACGATACAAAAAAATTGCATTTGAAAGGTATTGTGAATGAAGTCAGGTTCAGGTTGGATAGCATGGGTTCAATGCACTGAGGGCTCGAGCACCGCGAGAGAGGTCGGAAGGGTTTGCTATGGAAATAAGGGGGATGAAAAGATACACGGCGCTCACCTTACCTTTCTGTACCTGGGTGGAGGGAGCTGGAGTCCATCACGTTCCCAAATCAGTCATGTACACAGAGTGTGTACATGTGTGAGAGAGAGAGAGAGAGCAGGCATTGCATGCATGTAAGAAAACAAAAAGCAGGAGAGGAGAAAAAGAAATGGAGAACGTTGAGAAAAGTACAGGCCAAATCAAAAAGCAAAGCAAAAGCAGACGGTCGTTCAAACAGATGAGTGTTAACACAGAAGAGTGTGTTTTCGCTTGCACATGAATGAGTTCACTGCTTGTATTGATGGCAAAATATGATTTTGTAAGCCAGCCCGTAATTTTGCCGTCATGACATAAGCTGGGTGTAAACAGCATGACCAAAATTAAAAAAAAAAAAAAAAACCCTAAAAAACCAAATGAAATGAATAATTAAAAACCTGCCCCTCCCACCCACTTCCTATTCATTCACCTTGACAAGGCTGCAACGAGGATTAGGACGTTCCTTAGTTCTACACGAATGGCTGATAGCTGGTTATATACTATTCATATGTGGAAATGAAACCAAGCCCCTGCCATTTCTACTCCGAAAACTCTGCATATATTAAACAGGAACTGATCCTGTGAGAGAAACCCGGAGACCGAGTGTCAATCAGACCAGACTTTTTCTTTTTCGAGGGCGACACATTTTTAATATGTACTAACTAACAGGCTGATGGCACCACGGGCAAAACAAATAATGAGAATTAATATCAACTCATTAAAAAATAGCAGATTAATTTAATGCCTGGAGGTTCAATTAAGTATCAGTTTAATGAAGTTAAATGCTTTGTTAATAAAGTGCGTAAATGATGTGCTCCAAACTGAACATTTTTTTATGCAGAGTATACAAAAAAAAAAAAAGGTTCAAAGAAGGTTCAGTAATCCCTGTTAGAGTGGCACATATTTCAAAACGGAGCGTCTACGGCGCTGTTGAATTTTCAAATTGGTTACAACTTAAAACAGACTCGTATGTGCATAAAACGGATTTTAAAAATGACATGTTTAAGGCTGTAAAGGTTAAGAGAAGCTCAAGTCAAGTCAAGTCATTTGTATAGCGCTTTTAACAATAAACATTGTCGCAAAGCAGCTTTACAGAATTTGAACGACTTAAAATATGAGCTAATTTTATCCCTAATCTATCCCCAATGAACACGCCTGTGGCGATGGTGGCAAGGCAAGGCAAGGCAAGGCAAGTTTATTTATATAGCACATTTCATACACAATGGCAGTTCAATGTGCTTTACAGAAGCAAAAACAAAAACAGTAAACAATAGAGAAATAAAATTACATAAAATAATTTTATTTTTAATCTAAAACAATTAATTAAAAGAATTAAAAGAAAATAATAAGAATTAAACAACAGTAGAAATAAAATAATAAAATGCCAAAAAGAAAAAAGGAGAAAAAGAAAAAGAAACCAGCGGAATAAAATAGAATAAAATTAAAGTAAATTTAAAACATGCAGAGAAAGTAAAGATTATAAAAAATGTAAAAATATTAATTATTTAACAGAAAGCATCTGAAAACAGCTTGGTCTTTAACCTAGATTTGAAGCTGCCAACAGCAGGAGCATTTTTAATGTCCTCTGGCAGTTGGTTCCATAGATGTACTGCATAGTAGCTAAAAGCAGCTTCACCACACTTTGTTTTAACAACTGGCAAGGAAAAACTCCCTCAGACGACATGAGGAAGAAACCTGGAGAGGAACCAGACTCAAAAGGGAACCCATCCCCATCTGGGCAACAACAGACAACATGACTATAACATTAACAGTCCTAACATAAAGTCAGCTTCGTTGATGCTATAAACCCCCCACCGACGGAAACCCGAGCGCAAAAGCAAGAAGCTAGCTTATTTTACGGATGTTCCACAACACAAAACAGACGAGACGTACAGTGTGTCGTTCTGGAGAATCGTAGAGTACGAGCTGTTCTTGGAAAAGGATTAACTTCTGGGTGGTGACACGATCACACCATCCACACCAGAGGTGGATTATTTTCCCAGAACAGCATGCCCTGAAGTGTTTTATAGCCTATAAAGGCTAATTCATATCCATTTAACCTTCGGTGGTTGAATACAACACTCACCGGCCACTTTATTATGAGCACCCATACACACGCCTGCTGTTTAAGGCGGTTCTCTAATCAACGGATCCTTTGACAGCAGCACAATGCAGCAAGGGCGGCACGGTGGTGTAGTGGTTAGCGCTGTCGCCTCACAGCAAGAAGGTCCGGGTTCGAGCCCCGTGGCCGGCGAGGGCCTTTCTGTGCGGAGTTTGCATGTTCTCCCCGCGCCCGCGTGGGTTTCCTCCGGGTGCTCCGGTTTCCCCCACAGTCCAAAGACATGCAGGTTAGGTTAACTGGTGACTCTAAATTGACCGTAGGTGTGAATGTGAGTGTGAATGGTTGTCTGTGTCTATGTGTCAGCCCTGTGATGACCTGGCGACTTGTCCAGGGTGTACCCCGCCTTTCGCCCGTAGTCAGCTGGGATAGGCTCCAGCTTGCCTGCGACCCTGTAGAACAGGATAAAGCGGCTAGAGATAATGAGATGAGATGAGACAATGCAGCAAATCACGCCGATACAAATCAAGCGCTTCGGTTAATGCTCACTTCGAACATCAGAATGAGAAAAATAATGATCTCAAAGTGTGACTTTCTTTCACTGTAGTTTGAGGATTTCAGAAACTGCTGATCTCCTGGGGCTTTCACAGACAAACAACAGTCTCAAGAGTTTATACAGAATGGTGCGGGAAAACTAAAAACAGTGAGTGAGTGAGTGAGGAAGGGAGGGACAGTTCTGTGGGTGGAAACAAACGCCTTGTTGATAAGAGGTAACTCATAGCAACTCTTTACAACCGTGGCGAGCAGAAAAGCATCTCAGCATGCAACAGAAGACCACGTTGGGTTCCGCTCCTGCCAGCCAAGAACAGGAGTCTTAGAATCAGGAACAAGTTCCTATTAAAGTGGCCGGTGAGTGTATGTGGGCAGCTATAGCTTTCTGGTCACTATAAAGTGAAATATTTTGGAGAATCGTGACAGCATTTCTTGGCTCAAGACTTTCTGACCAGATGCCTAGCAATTTTTTTTTCCTCAAATTGATGAAGCATCTTAAAATTGTTTTTCTCTTCACTTAGTGAAGTGGTTTCTTTCCTATCCGAGACTTTCTCAGAGTCCGTACTCATGAGTGGCTAATGTCCATTTGGTGGTAATGAGATCAGCCCTTTTTCAGAGGGAGAGAGGGTCATGTAAAGGTGACTTTAGTTGAGAAATATTTGAGAGAAATAATGGAGGTAGGCACAGGACAGAAAGACTCCTCTTTAATAGGGTTCACTCGACATCTCGACAGGCAAGAACAGTCATGTCACCTGTTTTTTCAAGTGTCATTCATTTCAGCACATCCAGCGAGTACCATAGTGAGCTGAACAAAAGATAAATGATGGTGATGTAGTGACAGACGTGTCAGACAGGAGGATATGCAAGTCTCTTATACGTTACTGGGTGTTTCATGTGTCTTGTATGTGGTATACGGTTATTTAGCACAAATCCAAACTCTTTGAGCACAAGTTCGAAAGTCTCTTAGCACAACTCTAGATTATGGTCACAATAATCTAAAAATAAAAATAAATAAATAAATACTCATCTTGATATCGGAAGGGGTTTATTATGATCGCTTAGGGACTGGAAGCCGGAATTTCTGCTGCTGTGCATGTTAAGGATCAGTTGTTGATCCCTGAAACTTGGACTGAAAATCCGATTCTTTGGTGTCTTTGGATATTCGTACTTAAGCCATAACAAATCTTGAATTGTGGGCACAAGTCCTAAAAGTAGATAAAGAGAACCCAGTTAAACAAATGAGACAAAAATATTATACTTGGTCATTTATTTATTGAGGAAAATGATCCAATATTACATATCTGTGAGTGGCAAAAGTATGTGAACCTCTAGGATGAGCAGTTAATTTGAAGGTGAAATTAGAGTCAGGTGTTTTCAATCAATGGGATGACAATCAGGTGTGAGTGGGCACCCTGTTTTATTTAAAGAACAGGGATCTATCAAAGTCTGATCTTCACAACACATGTTTGTGGAAGTGTATTATGGCACGAACAAAGGAGATTTCTTAGGACCTCAGGAAAAGCGTTGTTGATGCTCATCAGGCTGGAAAAGGTTACAAAACCATCTCTAAAGAGTTTGGACTCCACCAATTCACAGTCAGACAGACTGTGTACAAATGGAGGAAATTTAAGACCATTGTTACCCTCCCCAGGAGTGGTCGACCAACAAAGATCACTCCAAGAGCAAGGCGTGTAATAGTCGGCGAGGTCACAAAGGACCCCAGGGTAACGTCTAAGCAACTGAAGGCCTCTCTCACATTGGCTAATGTTAATGTTCATGAGTCCACCATCAGGAGAACACTGAACAACAATGGTGTGCATGGCAGGGTTGCAAGGAGAAAGCCACTGCTCTCCAAAAAGAACATTGCTGCTTGTCTGCAGTTTGCTAAAGATCATGTGGACAAGCCAGAAGGCTATTGGAAAAATGTTTTGCAGACAGATGAGACCAAAATAGAACTTTTTGGTTGAAATGAGAAGCGTTATGTTTGGAGAAAGGAAAACACTGCATTCCAGCATAAGAACCTTATCCCATCTATGAAACATGGTGGTGGTAGTATCATGGTTTGGGCCTGTTTTGCTGCATCTGGGCCAGGACGGCTTGCCATCATTGATGGAACAATGAATTCTGAATTATACCAGCAAATTCTAAAGGAAAATGTCAGGACATCTGTCCGTGAACTGAATCTCAAGAGAAGGTGGGTCATGCAGCAAGACAATGACCCTAAGCACACAAGTCGTTCTACCAAAGAATGGTTAAAGAAGAATAAAGTTCATGTTTTGGAATGGCCAAGTCAAAGTCCTGACCTTAATCCAGTCGAAATGTTGTGGAAGGACCTGAAGCAAGCAGTTCATGTGAGGAAACCCACCAACATCCCAGAGTTGAAGCTGTTCTGTACGGAGGAACGGGCTAAAATTCCTCCAAGCCGGTGTGCAGGACTGATCAACAGTTACTGGAAACGTTTAGTTGCAGTTATTGCTGCACAAGGGGGTCACACCAGATACTGAAAGCAAAGTTTACATACTTTTGCCACTCACAGATATGTAATAGTGGATCATTTTCCTCAATAAATAAATGACCAAGTATAATATTTTTGTCTCATTTGTTTAACTGGGTTCTCTTTATCTACTTTTAGGACTTGTGCGAAAATCTGATGTTTTAGGTCATATTTATGCAGAAATATAGAAAATTCTAAAGGGCTCACAAACTTTCAAGCACCACTGTAATATTTAAAATAGTTTATTTTTGATATCCTTATTAATCATGCACTTTTGTACACATTTGGATCATGCTCAAAAGTTAATATGGCAGCACCTGTAAATATGTACACGCACCGGCCACTTTATTAGGAACACCCATCCACCTGCTGTTTGATGCAGTTTTCTCATCAGCCGATCCCTTGACAGCAGCACAATGCATCGAATCATGCAGATGCAAATTGAGAGCTTCAGTTAATGTTCACTTCAAACATCAGAAATTTGGGAAAAAATTGTGATCTCAAAGTGTGACTTTCTTTCACTGTGGCATGGGTGTTGGTTTGAGCCAGATGGACTGGTTTGAGTGTTTCAGAAACTGCTGATCTCCTGGGGTTTTCACACACAAACAACAACCTGTAGAGTTTACACAGAATGGTGCGGAAAACAAAAAACACAGAGTGAGTGAGCGACAGCTCTGTGGGTGGAAACAAACGCCTTGTTGATAAGAGAGGTCAGAGGAAAATGGACAGATTGGTTCGAGCTTTTTTGCCAGGAAGGATATAGCAACTCATAGCAAGTCTTTACAACCGTGGTGAGCCGAAAAGCATCTCGGCACGCAACAGCAGAACAGAACAACACATTGGGTTCCGTTCCTGCAGCCAAGAACAGGGATCTTAGAATCAACAACAAGTTCCTATTAAAGTGGCTGGTGAGTGTATATAACAGTAAACACCTTCTCCTTGTAAATCCTAACCAACTGTTTAAAAAACAGCGTGGAATTTTCTAAATAGGGCTGCCTAACATTGCCCAGTGGTGATTTTGAGCACTCGTGTCTACATCTTCCTTTATTTACTTTACACTGTCGTTAAATCAAGATAACAAACGTAAATCAACTAGCCAGCGCAACCTTTGACTAGACCTTTTCCAAAACATTTTGAGAAGAGGCATATAATTTAGTTTCTATCCCAACGAGCTGGCAAAATCTTGATATTAAATGAGAGAATGGCACAACAGCTCCAGGAATCAATGACATCAAGTATGTGTTATCAAAACCTTTTGCAACTGCGGTCGCTGCTCTTAACACAAGTGCTCCATTATCTGCAAACTCGGAGTAATCCTCGCGTATTTCATGTGACTACAAATGCCTCTAGTTGAGCGCTTATCGCATCGTGACAATACATAACAACTCAATGTGAATAATAACCAGCACTTTGCAATATCCGCTTCACAAATAACAGCCTTTCTACAGCTCTCCATTTGTGTTTCAGCACAGTCAGCCTCACATGTATGTTATCCACATGGAATTGCTCTGCATCGACTGAGCTGGAACAATGGAGCCTTTCTGTAACCTTTATAATCAAAAAACATCAGTTTTTGATTATTCAGAGGAGTTAAAATACCGTGTAGTACTTTTCCACCACGATCCACTGAGTCATGAGCTTATCTAAGACCCTGGACCACACTACAGCTCACGATGGGTTTGCGAATACTTGGCGATGAAAAATTGGTAGCATCACCACCAATTGTGCGATGCACAGCGAATGTTTTCCTAGCTTTGCGAGTTGTGTTTTGGTGTGTCTCCACCTCATGAGTGGCCAAAAACGTTGTGAAAAATTTCAATGCATGCACTGAAATTTGGCGGCGATGTTTTTGTCAGCAAACTAAGCAGCGAATACTTGCAGATGGGTTTGGGAATATTTCCTGAAGCTTGGAGAACCTTCACCAAACCTCTTGAGATGTATTTGTCTTGAATCCATAAATGGCCTCGGCATAGCCTAACCTTCACCAAGACTTGAAAAGTGCATTTGCATTTGGCGATCCTTCGCCGAGGTTCATGATTGGTTGAGCGAAGGGTTCATGAATGTCCGGTGATGGTTAGATGGCGCATTTGTGATTGGTTGGCACTGATGTAATGCATTGTTGAAATCTCCTAAGCAAGGCATTGGTGATCATTTTCCTGCCAGATGCAGATATGTACAAAACCCTCAAGCATGCTTCCAAGGAAAAATGACACGTCTCCTCAAAAGAAAAGGGCCAAGTGTTCACTTGCTCTGTGACGACAACTTTTAGGTCACCTGTATGAACTACACATCCCCATGCATTGCAACCAAAACGCCTAACAAATCTGCAGTAGGTTTTGGAACAATCTCCTCAATCAACAACCTTCTGCAAGTGGAAGTGGATTTGAAACCTTTATTTGACCTACATTCACACTAGCAAGCAACAAGTTCCTCAAGTTTTGGTTCCAAAATGGTTTGGGTTTGTCACCTGTGTGAACACAAGGTTACCTGGAAATAACACATCATTAACTGTGTCACATGATATGCCTCAGTGGAAGTCTGGAATTATAAAAAGTCCCCAAAAATCTCGAGTCGATACGCCAATTACCCATTGGCCGTGAGAATACAAGCTAATATGAGGACATGGAATGACTCAGTGGATTCAAGTATTAAAGCTACTGAGCTTAAGTGCCTCTGGTCTCCTTGCCAAAACTCTCAATGATATAGTGACCTCCAAAAGGACCAAGCTTTCTGATTACCAGAAGCAGGTCTGTTGTATTATACCAGGTGGGTGGAGCACAGAAGTACGGCAGGCCAGAACTGAGTTCTCAATAACTCTTTTATTGTCAGCTTTTCAGCTTCTACACGTTCACTCACACACACACACACACACACACACACACACACACACACACGTGTTCTGGTCGGGAGAGCCCCCTTCCTCTGCTCTCCCTCTCCTCTTATAGGGCGCGGTCACTGGGGAAGACACACAAACACAGGTTAATTCCCATCAAGTGCAGTGATTCTGCCACTTACCTTTCCTGACTCTGCCCTCCCTTCACAGACTGGCGCTTGACCACACCCCCGCTGTCACATACCCCCACCACCCGACTCAGGCCGGGGAGCCATCCGGCCTGCAGCTGACTCCCCCCCCCCGACGGGAGAGGAAATCCGCCACGACCATCTGCGCCCCCGGCCTGTGGACCACCTCGAACTTAAACGGCTGGAGTGCCAGATACCAACGGGTGAGCCGCGCGATGGCATCCTTCATGCGGTGGAACCACTGCAGGGGCATGTGGTCTGACCAGAGGGTGAAAGGGCGCCCCAGCAGGTAGTAGCGGAGGGCGAGGACTGCCCACTTGATGGCGAGGCATTCCTTCCCTATGGTGCTGTACCTGCCCTTGCGCACCGACAGCTTGCGGCTGATGTACAGCACTGGACGGTCCTCCCCCTCCACCCTCCTGGGACAACACAGCCCCAGCCCTCTGTCCAATGCGTCTGTCTGCAAAACAAAGGGGAGAGAAAAGTCAGGGGAGTGTAACAGTGGCCCCCCACACAGTGCAGCCTTTACCTTAGAGAAAGCCCGCTGGCATTGCTCCGTCCACTGGACCGGGTCTAGTGCCCCCTTTTTAGTGAGATCAGTCAGCAGGTTGGTGATGTCCGAATAATTAAGTATAATCCTACGATAGTAGCCAGCCAGCTCCAGGAACTGTCTCACCCCCTTTTTGGTCTTGGGCCTCGGGCAAGCGGCAATCGCTGCTGTCTTATTGATTTGGGGACGCACCTGCCCATTGCCCAAGTGGAAGCCCAGATACTGTACTTCCACCCGCCCAATCGCACACTTCTTCAGGTTGGCTGTGAGGCCCGCTCGCCTCAGTGACCTAAAGACGGCCCTTAGGTGTTCTAGGTGCCGTGGCCAGTCATTACTATAAATAATAATGTCGTCCAGGTATGCAGCCGCATAGGTGGCGTGGGGGCGGAGGACCCTATCCATAAGCCACTGGAACATAGCGGGCGCCCCAAACAGCCCAAAAGGAAGTGTGACAAACTGGTGTAAGCCAAACGGTGTGGAAAAGGCCGTTTTCTCTCGGGATAGAGGAGTCAAGGGGATCTGCCAATATCCCTTTGTCAAATCCAGTGTTGAATAAAAGCGAGCCGTGCCTAGTCGATCGAGCAACTCGTCAATACATGGCATTGGGTATGCGTCAAACTTAGACACCGCGTTGACTTTTCTATAGTCCACACAGAACCGGACCGACCCGTCGGCCTTGGGAACCAAGACCACCGGGCTGCTCCAGTCACTGTGGGACTCCTCGACGATGCCCATTTTGAGCATGGCCTTGAGTTCTTCCCGAACCACCTTTTTCTTGTGTTCGGGCAGTCTGTAAGGGCGGCTGCACGCTACTACCCCCGGGGGCATCTCAATGTGGTGTTCTATGAGGTGGGTGCGGCCGGGCAGGGGTGAGAGCACGTCAGAAAATTCCGTTTGCAACTGGGCGACCTCCGTGAGCTGGGTCGGGGAGAGGTGGTCTCCACAGGGGACCGAAGCAGTGGGCGATGTCAATTTTCCCTTTTGAACCTCCGGCCCCAGCTCCGCCTTCTCTGGAACCACCGGCACCAACGCCACGGGGACCTCCTTGTTCCAAAGTTTTAACAGATTGAGGTGGTAAATCTGTAACGCCCCACCCCTGTCTGTTCGCCTCACCTCATAGTCGACGTCCCCGACTCGCCGTGTGACCTCAAAGGGTCCTTGCCACCTGGCAATTAATTTGGAGCTCGACGTGGGCAACAACACGAGTACTTTATCTCCCGGTGTGAACTCCCTAAAGGTGCGTGCCCGTCGTACAGACGGACTTGACGTTCCTGGGCCTGCCGCAAATTCTCCTGGGTTAAGTGCATGAGGGTGTGAAGTTTTGCGCGCAGGTCCATAACGTACTGAATTTCATTTTTACTTGTTGAAGGTCCCTCCTCCCAATTTTCACGCAGCACATCTAGGATGCCACGCGGCTTACGCCCATATAATAATTCGAATGGGGAGAACCCCGTGGAGGCTTGTGGGACCTCTCACACTGCGAATAACAGGGGCTCGAGACATTTATCCCAGTTGCATGCGTCCTCGCTTACAAATTTTTTAATTATGTTTTTGAGGGTGTGGTTTAACCCTTTGACTAAGCCATCCGTTTGTGGGTGATAAACACTGGTGCGGATCGGCTTAATTCCCAGTAACCCATACAGTTCGCGCAGTGTGCGTGACATAAACGTAGTGCCTTGATCAGTCAGAATCTCTTTGGGGATTCCGACTCGGGAGATGACGCGGAAGAGTGCTTCCGCAATACTGCGTGCTGAGATATTGCAAAGAGGCACTGCTTCCGGATATCACGTTGCATAGTCCACCAGAACTAAAATAAAGTGATATCCTCATGTTGACCGATCCAATGGCCCGACGAGATCCATCCCAATTCTTTCAAACGGGGTCTCGATTAATGGTAGAGGGCGCAAAGGCGCTTTTGGAATGGCCGCTGGATTTACTACCTGGCATTCGCGGCACGCCGTACACTACCTACGGACATCGCTGTGAATCCCTGGCCAATAGAACCGGGCCATTATTCGGGCTAGTGTCTTATCCTGCCCTAAGTGTCCGGCCATGGGATTGAAGTGAGCCGCCTGGAATATAGATTCCCGGCGGCTCTTTGGGATCAAAAGCTGAGTTATCGGTTCTTTAGTCTGAGTGTCCGGCGTCACTCGGTATAATCTATCCTTAAAAATGGAGAAATAGAGGAAGGACAGGGTGGCATTTGACTGGAGCGTTTGACCATTGATTACTCTCACTTGGTCAAACGCATGCCGCAGAGTCTCGTCTTGCGACTGCTTTAACAGGAAATCCGCGAAGGATTTCCTAAGAGAGGGAGGAGCCTGCTGCTCCTCACTCTGACGCGGTGATGACGTGGACGGCTCTGTGACAGCTGCTCCTGCCAAAGCCACACCGGGACCTCCCCCCACTAAATTATGGCAGGACCCACTCTACACTAAGTGTGCCATTAATTCCCTGAATCCCGGCCAATCAGTCCCCAAAATTATCGAGTGGGTAAGGCGAGGATTAACCACTGCCTGTACTCTAAATTTCTCCCCTTGAAATAGAATGTGGACCGACACTAAAGGGTAGTTGTGAACATCCCCATGTACACACAACACCTTCACCAACTATGCTCTCCCCAATGCCTCGTCTTGCACCAGGCTTTGGTGGATTGAGGTCTGATTACAGCCGGAGTCCACCAAAGCCTGATACGTATCCCCTTGAATACTCACCGGTATGCGATACGCTCTGGCCTGATTGAGGGCGGTCCCTGGCGTGTCGGGGATCCGGACCACCGTGCCCACCTCCATCGCCGAGCACTGATGCTGGAGGTGCCCCAGTTCCCCACAGCGCCAGCATACCGGCCCAGGCTCTCTCTCTGCACCGGTGTTCTAGAGATCACTCACCTGGGGGGGGGGGGGAAGACACAGACACGGAAGTAGGAAACGGTAGGACACCGCGGGTGCAGCGGGCCGGCTGGGGTGGAGCCGGCCCCCGCCGTGGGGGAATGGAGCAAGGACGAGGAACAGAAGGGGGGAGAGAGAGAAGAGGGGAGAAGGGGAGACATGCTGTCCTGCCGTCGGAACGGCCGCCATATGGTCCTCCGCCAGGTCAATGGCCTGATCAAGCGACGCTGGGCGATGGCACTGGACCCACTCCGCGGTTCCTTCCGGAATTGCTCCAGCGCCACCAGATTGATGATTCCCTCGGCGTCACGGTTGTCGGCCCTCAGCCACCGCCGGCAGGTGTCCCGGAGTTGCTGGCCAAACGCGAATGGCCAGCCGACCTCCTCCAGGCGCAGTGCGTGGAAGCGCTGCTGCTGCTGCTCCGGGGTGTGACCCACGTGCTGGAGGACGGCCCTGTGGAGGTCCACGTAGACCAGCCGGCTGTCGGCAGGGAGCTATAGCACAGCCAGCTGCACCTTGCCCGTTAGCAGGGGGAGGAGGCGCGCCATGCGCTGTTCCCCCGGCCAACCCCACGCCTCGGCTGCCTGCTCAAAAAGAGCGAGGAAGGCTTCGGGGGTCGTCCTGCGGACCCATCTTCGTTAGAATGAGGTGGGGAGGGTCCGCGGCAGTGGTGATCGGGACCCCCGCCGACGCGAGCAGGTGCTGGAATGCCTGGCGAACCTTTCTGTTGCGCCAGCACCAGGGCTTCGAAGCGTTGTTCTTGCTCCTTCCGGAGGGCGATCAGCGCCTGGTGCTGGCTCTGTTGGGCCGTGGCGAGGGCATGGACCAGGTCCTGGAAGGGGGAGGACTCCATGTGGCCGTTCCCTTCTGCGCTGTCCCGGGTTTCGGCACCACTGTTGTATTATACCAGGTGGGTGGAGCACAGAAGCACGGCAGGCCAGAACTGAGTTCTCAATAACTCTTTTATTGTCAGCTTTTCAGCTTCTACACGTTCACTCATACACACACACACACACACACACACACACACACACACACACACACACACACACACACACACACACACACACACGTGTTCTGGTCGGGAGAGCCCCCTTCCTCTGCTCTCCCTCTCCTCTTATAGGGCGCGGTCACTGGGGAAGACACACAAACACAGGTTAATTCCCGTCAGGTGCAGTGATTCTGCCACTTACCTTCCCTGACTCCGCCCTCCCTTCACAGACCGACGCTTGACCACGCCCCCGCTGCCACAAGGTCCCTGGTTTCCTAACGCTCCACAAATTGAGTACATTTCATATGAAGCACCACATACAAAACAAACATCTATTGCTGTTTTCACACATGGATGATTCCTGATTAGTCCCTCAATTATTCATTAAAGACACCAGATGGTCGAGGACACCGTTTCTCACCTCACTTAACAGAATATACCAATTCCATGGAAAGTCATCAAACTCTTCTCTTGTTTGTTCAGTCGATAGTTTGAGCTCTCCCAGTGAGTGGGCTTCATCATAAGTCGATAGTTTGTCATGCCCCAGGACTACGATGGTCGTGTGAAATAATAAAATATTAACAGCTGGTATGCGAAGGGAAGCCTGATCTGTCTCTGCTGCTCAGCAGGGGTTGGGAAAGCCAGCTGTTTGGCTGAGGTACAGATCTGAATCCAAACAGAGGAGATGACAAAAAGCTGAAGGTCAATCCTGATCCAACACAGCTTTGTCGCTGATGGCATACATCTTCTGCTGACTTTATGTCTCTTGGTGAATTTTGCAAGGGTTTATTGTCCTCCATGATACATTCACAACTATATCCATATATCCATCCATTATCCATAACTGCTTATCCTGTGTAGGGTCATGGGCAAGCTGGAGCCTATCCCAGCTGACTATGGGCGAGAGGCGGGGTACACCCTGGACAAGTCGCCAGATTATGGCACGGCTGACACAGAGACACAACCATTCACACTCAGGGTCAATTTAAAGCCACCAATTAGCCTAACCTGCACCTCTTTGGACTGTGGGGGAAACCAGAACACCCCGAGGACATGGGGAGAACATGCAAATTCCACACAGAAAGGCCCACGTCGACCACTGGGCTAGAACCTTCTTGCTGTGAGGCGACAGTGCTAACCACTATACCACCATGCCGCCCCATTAGCAACTATATGATGTTTCTAATGACTGCGATAATGTGTGCTGTCCATGTCAGATTATATGATGAAGATGAACAGATTCCTGCTCTTACGTAGTGGATGTTCATTATGTCTAACTATTACAAATATTTTAAGTTCGTTTCTTAGACAAGGATATTTTTTAAGCTTGTTACCTTGTTAACAGTTTCGGCGAGAATCTCCCGCCTTCTTCAGAAACAGTCCTGTTTCTGAAGGCGGCGGGAGATTCTCGCCGAAACTGTTAACAAGGTAACAAGCTTAAAAAATATCCTTGTCTAAGAAACGAACTTAAAATAAGATTCCTGCTCTTGACTGACAGGAGTGGAATCCAACGTGGTCTTCTCTTGTTGTAGCCCATCTTCCTCAAGGTTTGACATATTGTGTGTTTTGAGATGCTTTTCTGCTCACCACGGTTGTAAGTAACTTTCCTGTTCACTCAAATCAGTTTTGGCCATTCTCCTCTGACCTCTTTCGACAACATGGAGTTTGCGCCCACAGAACTGCCGCTGACTGGATGTTTTTTGGTTTTCACACCATTCTGTTTAAACTCTAGAGTCTGTTGTGTGTGAAAATCCCCAGAGTTTCTGGAATACTCAAACCAGCCCAACGACGATGCCACTGCGAAAGTCACGGAGATCACATTTCCCCCCCACTCTGATGTTTGATGTGAAAATTAACTGAACTTGTTGACCTGTATCAGAGCGATTTTATGGATTGCGCTGCTCCCACACGAGTGGCTGCCTGGATAACTGCATGAACTCGCAGGTGTGCAAGTTTATGTCTGAGCAGAGTGACATATTTGGCTGGGAAGAATGTAAGGGAACTGAGAATGTGAAAACGAAATATTTACTCAGATCTCGTTGATAACAGTCTACAACGGTCATTTGTCGAGGCAGGCATTCGCAAGTTATTAATATTAATAGATTAATCACAAACCATCTAATCAGGGACATGAAGCAACGGATTTCTGATTGTCTTTTTACCCACCATTTTGCTTTTATTAGAACTTTTTTTTTTAAGGCCTGGAAATAATAAGTAGCACTCCTACTTTCATAAAGTTGAATGCAATCCCAGTTATATTAATGAGGAAACTAGGCAGCTGAAGTAGCTGTAAGGAGAAGCATGTTACCAGTGGGAGCACCACATCTACCACACCCACGAGACATAACTCACCAAGGAATGATAAATAGGTCCGTTTGCTTTAGGGTTTGTCTCAGTCTGGGCTCTTAAGATAACAAAATAACCCAATATGTAATTTCTCTTGAGCAAAGAGACTGGCCAGTATATTGAGCTGAAATCCGGGAGATGAGCGCTGGCTTATTAAATCGCCTGTTCTCTTTTATAAAGCAACATTAAAAAGTAAATACCATGTCCTTTTTTTCCAGCTGTGATAGGATAATTACTGTATAATTAATTGCTCCGGGGAGTTAAACAAATAGAAAACAGCTTCTCTCATCGCTGAATATGACACTCAAAAAAAAAAAAAAATTCTCATTTAGAAGTAGAAATGCAGAGCTCAAACCAAGCAGGTTATCTTTACAGCCCAGAAGCATTCCTGCTCTCTCAAGCTGAGCGTTCTATCTCTGATTAAAGGTTCAAATAGTGCTTATACCTTATATCTGAAGTGGATAAGGTAGAGTTGTTAAAAAGAGAAGAAAAAAAAAACCAGATAAGGACATATCTTCTGTCAAAAAAAAAAAAGTCGTCGTCAAAGCTCTGCATCCTGGAAACTTTCGCATATCTTCAGGATGAAAATGCAGCTTCAACTTTACTTCTGACTGTTACAAAGCACTGACACTGGAGACTCCATCCAAACTAGTACGCGATAACATTAGAATGTGTTAATATGAAACTGAATCATCGTCGTCTGAATCAGATTCGAGAATTCAGTAGTAAACCTTGGTGTGTCATGGTATGCATCTTGTAGTAAGTCTTGTCTAATGCACTTTATTCTATCCACATTCACTGGATATGAGCAATCGTGCACTCTGATTGGCTACTCTACTACTAGGCTATCAGCTCATATACCGCGAGTAAAGGAAAAACAAAATGGCGGAGCGTGTTGTTGAACCAACCGAAGACGAAATTAAAAACTCTCCTTGAAAACAGACAAGGAGACATGGTCATCGCTATCCCCCACCATGAGCATCTTATGAAGACCTCTTAACACTCATGCCCTTATAAGCCCATTGCTTTAATACTGACTTATGATGTCATAAGTGCTATGACACCTTCATAAAACGCTACCCAGATTTTTTTCAGTAGTATGAGCATGCAAAGTCGATGTAGCTTATGTAGTTTCTGAGAAAACTTGTCCAGATCGAGTCCAATTGTACAAAATCCAATAACATAAATCAAGGGCCATAACTCTGAAAATAATAATTAATCGTAAAGGATTTTCAAACTCAACTTAGATCATGGATGGTAATAGGAGCACGCAAAGTTTCATTGATGTACAACCCCGATTCCAAAAAAGTTGGGACAAAGTACAAATTGTAAATAAAAACGGAATGCAATAATTTACAAATCTCAAAAACTGATATTGTATTCACAATAGAACATAGACAACATATCAAATGTCGAAAGTGAGACATTTTGAAATTTCATGCCAAATATTGGCTCATTTGAAATTTCATGACAGCAAGACATCTCAAAAAAGTTGGGACAGGGGCAATAAGAGGCTGGAAAAGTTAAAGGTACAAAAAAGGAACAGCTGGAGGACCAAATTGCAACTCATTAGGTCAATTGGCAATAGGTCATTAACATGACTGGGTATAAAAAGAGCATCTTGGAGTGGCAGCGGCTCTCAGAAGTAAAGATGGGAAGAGGATCACCAATCCCCCTAATTCTGCGCCGACAAATAGTGGAGCAATATCAGAAAGGAGTTCGACAGTGTAAAATTGCAAAGAGTTTGAACATATCATCATCTACAGTGCATAATATCATCAAAAGATTCAGAGAATCTCTGTGCGTAAGGGTCAAGGCCGGAAAACCATACTGGGTGCCCGTGATCTTCAGGCCCTTAGACGGCACTGCATCACATACAGGCATGCTTCTGTACTGGAAATCACAAAATGGGCTCAGGAATATTTCCAGAGAACATTATCTGTGAACACAATTCACCGTGCCATCCGCCGTTGCCAGCTAAAACTCTATAGTTCAAAGAAGAAGCCGTATCTAAACACGATCCAGAAGCGCAGACGTCTTCTCTGGGCCGAGGCTCATTTAAAATGGACTGTGGCAAAGTGGAAAACTGTTCTGTGGTCAGACGAATCAAAATTTGAAGTTCTTTATGGAAATCAGGGACGCCGTGTCATTCGGACTAAAGAGGAGAAGGACAACCCAAGTTGTTATCAGCGCTCAGTTCAGAAGCCTGCATCTCTGATGGTATGGGGTTGCATTAGTGCGTGTGGCATGGGCAGCTTACACATCTGGAAAGACACCATCAATGCTGAAAGGTATATCCAGGTTCTAGAGCAATATATGCTCCCATCCAGACGACGTCTCTTTCAGGGAAGACCTTGCATTTTCCAACATGACAATGCCAAACCACATACTGCATTAATTACAGCATCACGGCTGCATAGAAGAAGGGTCCGGGTACTGAACTGGCCAGCCTGCAGTCCAGATCTTTCACCCATAGAAAACATTTGGCGCATCATAAAACGGAAGATACGACAAAAAAGACCTAAGACAGTTGAGCAACTAGAATCCTACATTAGACAAGAATGGGTTAACATTCCTATCCCTAAACTCGAGCAACTTGTCTCCTCAGTCCCCAGACGTTTACAGACTGTTGTAAAGAGAAAAGGGGATGTCTCACAGTGGTAAACATGGCCTTGTCCCAACTTTTTTGAGATGTGTTGTTGTCATGAAATTTAAAATCACCTAATTTTTCTCTTTAATTGATACATTTTCTCAGTTTAAACATTTGATATGTCATCTATGTTCTATTCTGAATAAAATATGGAATTTTGAAACTTCCACATCATTGCATATCATTTTTATTTACAATTTGTACTTTGTCCCAACTTTTTTGGAATCGGGGTTGTAGCTTATGTAGTTTCTGAGAAGACTTGTCCAGATTGAAACGGAGGGATGGACTCCATTCCTATATCCCCCTGCACACTTCATGGCAGGGGATAATAATAAAAAGCAACAAACTATGGAATAAATGTATTTGATGGTAAGAACGTATCTTTTTTATTCTTCAAGAATTATTATTCGTGCATTTTTCACAAATTGCTACCGTCATTTCGCCGGTTTGTTAACATTCTGAGCGGAAATGATTCTGTTGGACGTTTTGTATAAAAGTTTTATTTATTGAATTTGCAAAAAATAAAAATACAAATGCTCCATTTCTCAAAATCCAGTGAATGTGGATAGAATAAAACAGTTCTTCCGTTCAATCTCATCGTACACGGCTTATGTGCTACGCACCTCGTCGGCTATCAGCTCGTGTACGACTTGATTTCGTGGAATAACTGCTAATTATACACAATGCATTTTATATGTATCACGACTTTTTTTTTTTCTTTTTTAAAAATCGTCACGGGAATGTTGTTTAAAAATCGTCACGGGAATGTTGAGTAAATTATTATTGCAAGATTTTAAAAAATCCTGCTGTTTCAGTTCATTAGCTCTAAATTGTAAAAGTGTAGAAAGTGTGAAAGAGTGACAGGGTTCAGCAGCAAGAATAAAGAAAATAGAAAATAGAGGGGAGCAAAAGCGAGCCGAGAAGGGGAGGACAGCCTCTGCGTGTCTTCTCCAGATGAAACAGACGAACCTTGTGATTATCTCCCCTCTCATTTGCTAATGCTTTGACTGCAATCCGCTTTAATTGTTCCAGTTTGCAAACAGGCGCGCAAGCCAAAATGCCTCCGTCTTACTCCTGTACGAAAACGCAACGTGCAAACTTGCCGCTGATTCTAATTCGAACAAAATCCAGTGAAAAACTGACAAGGATGGAGAATACTGAATATATAATAAGGCTTATAGTCTTGTTGTTTGATTGTGTCTATGCGGTTATGTTGTATCTAGAGAGCCATGTCCCGTGGTAGAGCGTCTGCATGTCACAGAGGGAATCAATCAAGATAAACACCACCAGATCATGTTGGTCGTATAGGCGTCGTCTAACACTGAAACGGTAGAATTATTTTCCAGTTAAGATGAGATGATGATAAGCCAAGAGCAGCAGCTCCATTTCCTTCTAAAGTGTAAATGAATATGCAGAGAGAGGTATTAAATGGAGATGAAAGCAGGAATGGGGTCATGATTTGGGCAAATCCCTCCACTCTAGTACTGACGAGATAAAAACACTTGATATTAATTATCCCAAACACCCCCATGTAAACAGAAATAAATACCAGTTCAGCCCACAAACAGAAACAGATAGATAGTGACAGAGAGAGAGAGAGAGATCTTGGCAACATTGCTAGCTTTCAGTGGAAATACCCCGAGTCTCAAGAGTGAACTGTCAGCCATCTTAAAAGGACATGCAATGCTCTCTGGGACACAGATGGCTTTCTGAATAATACAAATGGGTTGTTAATGCTGTGGAAAAGATGTTGGGTCTCCACTTACCTGCTGTGAATGCTAGACTTCGTTGGCAGATTAGCAACTCGCCACATCCTCTCATTCCAAGCACTTATAATATCTGCTACATCCTTCCAAGCTTTGTTTTTCTTTCAAGTCAACGTTCGTGGATGACAGGATACCACAAAACCCTGGTTCCATTTTTGTGCATCAAACAAGAACTAAAAGCAGTGACTGGGGAACTGAAGGAACGTCAGAGGATGCGCCCGAGATTGGCTTGAACGATTCAAGCAAATTATCTGGACCACAGCTCAAGAATACTCGGCGATGAAAAATTGGTTGCATTGCCACCAATCATGCGATGCACGCCGAATGTTCTCCGAGCTTCGCGAGTTGTTTTTTTGTGTGTCTCCGCCTCACGAGTGGCCAAAAACGTCATGAAAAATTTTCAATACGTGCTTTGAAATTTGGTGGTGAATACTTGCAGATGGGTTTGGGAATACTTCCCGAAGCTCAGCGAACCTTCGTCGAGCCTCTTGAGATGTATTTGTCTCGAATCCATGTCCCCGATGCCCGCAAGCGCCTTGGCGACAGAGCGGCTCGGCATGGCCTAACGTTCCGCGACTTAAAAAGTGCATTTACATTCAGGGATCCTTCAGAGCGTGTTGTGCGTGCACTTGGGACCCAGTCATTATGGGAAACACCTGATGCTGATTTGAGTGCAGTCAGCACGCGCATATAAGGACGCCATTTTCATAGAGACTTTGCGAAGTGTTTTGTCAGGTGCACGGATGGAAGTGCAGGAAGAGTGTTTATTAGCAGGCGTAAGCTTTACAAAGACAAAACGTGAGGCAAGGTCAGAGTAACAAAACACAAACGAAACCAAAAGCAAACCAGAAAGCAGAGCCGTGAACATGGTTAGAAACAAACATGGCAGTGATAATGATAATACTTTGCAAAGCGTTCATCAAAACAAGCCAAGAAGCAGCAGCCAAACAACGTCCTTATATGTACGTGCTAATTGCGCTCAAATCAGCATCAGGTGTTTCCCATAATGACTGGGTCCTGTGAGTGAGCACGGCCACTCGTGCTTGCATGACAGTCAAGTGTTCGCCTGCTGCGTAACCACAACTTTTAGCTCACCTAAATGCCTCATTTTCATTGATGACCCATCGCAAAGCATCGCGAGCTGTAGTGTGACCGTAGCTTTACCTAATGAGCATGGAATGGGGGGAAAAAGACCTCCCAGACGCTCACGAGCCATGCTGTGAAAATTGTCCATGCAGACGCTCATCAAAGTTTCCAAATTTGTCATTGCTTAACTCTTGAATATTTTCGTTCGTGAATACTACCATTAAAACCTTATAATCTCTGCTTTCCAAAGAAATTTATTTCGTTAAAATCTGTTGAGTACTTTGGGAGTAACAGCAGGTTGAAGTTGGTACGACAGAGTACAAACTCTGCTCGCGTGACGTCAGGAAACTGCTGGTGATTTTCTTTTTGAGTCACAGGAACGCAGTCAGTCTCTCTCTTTTCTGAACGGTTTCTGACCGGATTACTCTGAGCATCAATCGGATAACTTTTATAAGGATGTTCTCTCACTCTCACTTTTTCTGATGAAGGATTCAGCAAAAATTTCCGTCTGCTAGTTTTGATGTTATGCTTCACGGGAGACCTTGAAGTGAGTTTTCATAGCTTTACCTACTTATTTTTTCCACAAATCAAACCGATTCATGTACATAAATAACTGTAGATGTTTTGATGAAAAATATTGAGATCTTAGTGGTATTTAAAAAAAAAAAACTTGAAGTCAGAAATGTGAGTCAATTTCAGTTCAGTTAAATGGAAGTGCTCATTGGATGTGGCTCATACAGTTTTTTCGAGGTTCGCCTTGAAAGCTGTGAATATTATCATTTATGCTCTTTAACATAAACACGAGTAGACCCTAGTTTTGAGAAACACAAAGGCCTACAGAGCACAAAGAGGGTATTAGAAATAATCTTTGAAACCTTTTTTTATTGAGTGTACCGAATTAAAGTTTGTTTTTAACCTAATTACAGAATTAAATACTAATTCGCATCATTTGTTTTTACTAATTGTTCAAACTTTGTATTCAGTATACAACCATCTATGTGCCTGCCAATTTCCATGTAAATATCTTGAATAACAGAAACGTTATTAAGAAAAAAAAAAACATTTGATCTCATTGGTTAATGAGGTCCGTTTTGGACCATGTGATCCTCATACAGAATATTACGGCAATTTTCTAAAAATTAATCCGTTTTTTCAATCTTTGATTTGTAAGCTCTCAAGAACGGATAAACATATTTTAATCCTGTAAAAAGTATGTTGTTCTGCATTCAGTTCTGAATTCAGTGAGAGCAGTTTCAGGCAATTTGGACTGAATTTGAATCTTCACCTGATATACCTACTCCCAATTCAAGTGACGTTCGCACTGAAATCGCAGCTCCGTGTCGCATAGGTACATTGTAAACGAATGGTTGTTCGTTTTACCTCTTACTAGATAACCGTGGCAACAGAGGATGCAAGCAGAGACCAAATTTTCCAAACAAAACAACCTACCTGAATCGTTGTAGCTTGCAAACTACAGGAAATTTGGTGTTGCACAGCTTCCACCAGAAATCACTCCTTTATTTGCATCATCCTGAGGAAGAACTCGCACCTCCTCAGGCTCTTTTATTTTATTATTTTTTTTAACCCCATAAACCCCTAAGCCCTGATTTAATAAGATCCCAAGTCAATTTTAGCTACTTAGTCAGTGTTTTGCAGGTATTTTAAAATGAAAAACTATTCAATGTAAGAGGGAAAAACTCAGTTTAAATGAGGCGCTTGCATTCTTGAGATCTGTGAATCCTGCAGGCAAAAAAGTGAAACTTCCCACACTTGTTCATAATCACAAACAAAGTAGACCACCGTTAAAGGTTGCGAGAGACTAAAAGGGTTTAAAAAAAACACCAGACATGTGTGTTCTGTTAAGGTATATGGGTCTGTCTCCGAAACTGGTCTCTCATTTGGGACATTATGGTAAAAAAAAAAAAAAAACACATTTTCTAATTTTACTTTTTTTTTTGCATTTACCTAACTCTCAATGTTTCTTTTGTCGTGTTTAATAAGAATAAAGATAGCATCTTGCTTTATCTGGCCTCGACTGTGGAACATTTTTTTGATTACAATTCAAATGCTTTTGTAAAATTGATTTCCATATAAAATAACTACAACATGAAGAATTAAAGCCCCTCCTTCACAGATGAGTGAAAATATTGAATACATTTCCTCTTTTTGATTGCTTGGGTTAAAAATGCCAAGTTATGATGACTGAATTGATTATTCACTTAAATATGAATAATATGATACATTTTGGGGATTTGATATGGCGAAATAGGACACGATGGAAAAATCAAGAACACACCGGAAAGATGAGAATAACGGCGGTGGTAAAAGAACAGCGACTGTACCGGCTGAAGGTCACGCGGGTCTCTGCTGCGGTGCGCGAGCAACGGGACATCACTACCGCACCGGACGGAGCGCGAGGCGGGGGGGGGGCAAAATGACTGGCCGTAGATTCTATCAAAAGTTTGATCTAAATTGACCGTGGTTGCAAAATATTGTCCAAAAATACGCAAACACTACGAAATATGAAAGTAAGATGAAAAAGAAACATTCTATTGCTTTATACTGCAAGACTAAAACAAAAAACTGTCAACTCACCTTTTCAGCGATAACGTCCGAACAGATCACTCGCGTAACAGAAAGACAGCAAATGGAAGCACGATCAACTTCTAACTGCTGGAGTGGAAAATTCCATTCTACACATGCAAATTGTTAATGTGTGTCCTTCCCCGCACACAAATAACACGCTACGGTAAAAAAATACACCACAACTCATTTTATAGCTCAGAAATTCATACAAGACCAGCTACCATCGTAATATATTCTGTAAGAAACATATTCTATACCGAACTTTCAGCTTTCGTTTTAAAAAACAAAATCGCAGATTTATAACTAAATGTTTATATGGCGTAGTGATTTTAAGTTACTGCTTTTGGTGAGGTAGTGACCTCGACCCTGAGGCTTTCCGTTTAGATCAAAACACACGATCGTATTGGTTTTGGGTATGCGGAAAATGGAGTTACGACGGTGATGAAATATTTTGCATGATGTTTTATTACGGTTATGATTATTCTGTGAGCGCACCAATCCTTAGGTGGATAAAGTTACAACTTAAAATACAATTAGTGATAACTGTAGACTTTTCAGTGGACTACAACCTTAAGGGAATGCGATGTAGTCGACCATTTATCATGTCCCAGATCAAGCTGCCATTTTTCCACAAATTTGCAGAGTTTTTGCCAAATTCTGGCAAATTACCACAGTACCCAGTTTCTGAGACAGACCCATAACTAAATGAAAATGTTTTAAAGTTATTATATTCAGGGGTCCAAGCAGAAAGTCGACTCGGTGAGAACGTGTTGCGTTGTTGGTGGAAAGTTCCGGATTAGAAAGCTCTATGGCTCCAAAGGATATTTGAAAACTGTAAATGTAATCATACCGAGAGGGGGAGGGGAGATTTAAAGGTCTAATACAATACACTTGATCGAGATTATTCCATAATGTTAACAGCATTGCTTACCTTGGCTTTATTGATGGTGCAGTGCAGGGCGTTGTTCTCTTGATCATACAACAAGCTGAAGTCCAGAGTGCCAAGAGTGGCTGTGAAGAGAGAAGAAACAACAAACTTTACCCATGCTGCAAGGCTTCGTCCCTTTTGATATGGCTTTGTGAACAAGCACTGATTTGACGGTTTTCATCCATGCTGGTTGTACGAGCTATTACAGCACAGATGGTAGAAATCAAAACAGAAACGGTGTTCATGCTCCAGTGCTTTAGCCCAAGCACTCGAGCAGATTTTTGACGGACAGCAGGAATTGACAGCCATAGCTCAGCTCAAATGTGATCATATTTCCATTCTAAGTGCTTCACAAAACATGACGCCTTTCTTTCTTTTTTCCACAAATGACCTCTGAGGCAGCATTTTGTATTCACAAAGCGTGCCACTGAGAAAGGGTTCAAAAACACGATGCTCAAAGTCTTAATCTGGCTCATGGCACAAGTTGTAGCTGCGTGGCCTTTCAACTGCCCCCAGCTGCGTGAAGGTCGGAATGAGCGCTAATGAAGAATGGAGGCTAGCAGGAGGTCTACGGTGATCATATGGAGCTCGGGCGCTTCAATAAACCGAGAAACACCTGAGGCTTTTCCGAGTATGCGGATACAGAATCAGATTCTCATGCTTAAAGCCTGACCTTAACCATACTCTACAAAGCCACGGTTCTCAAAGTGGCGTCCTGTGACTGCCAGGGTTCTGTGAAGCATAGCTCGTTTCATGTTTTGTTCTAGTGGTAGTGCCTAATTGGAGCCGTGATATTCTGTGGCTCCAATTATACAAAATTTTATTCTCCTAGGCTCCTGAGTGGTGCGACAGACTCGGGGCTGGGAATCAAGAGTGCAAAAGTGGCTGCGATCTCGAGGTGGGAAGGATGGCGTTCATCTCTCATTCCTGTCAATCACACTGACACTAACCAATCGTGAGCATCTCGGAGCTCATGTACAGTACTGTGCAAAAGGCTTAGGCACATGTGAAGAAATGATGGCTTAAAAATAATGAAAAGAAATGTTTCAACATTAAAAAAATACTATAAACAGTAATCAGTAAGCCATAAATGAAACAAAGTCAATGTTTGGTGTGAGACGACCAGGTCCAACGAGTGCAGTTTTATGCGGAAATGAGCTGTAGGTTTTACTGAGCATCTTGCAGAACCAGCCACAGTTCTTCTGGACACTTTGACTGTCACACTTGCATCTTAATTTTGCACCAAAACCCAGCAGCCTTCGTTATGTTTTCTTTTTTAATCTGAAAAGTGCCGTCTTATGTATGTAACATGCTGCTCAGACATATTACAATTTTTTTTTCTCCCCTGTAACATTTCATTTTGTGCTGTAAAATGAACAAACGTTTGGAACTCTAAAATGTTTCTATACTGACTCAATAACACAGAAGTCATAAAATAGAAATGTACAAGAATGTTTCTATGGAGGAAAAAAACATACAGTGGTGCTTGAAAGTTTGTGAACCCTTTAGAATTTGCTATATTTCTGCATAAATATGACCTAAAACATCATCAGATTTTCACACAAGTCCTAAAAGTAGATAAAGAGAACCCAGTTAAACAAATGAGACAAAAATATTGTACTTGGTCATTTATTTATTGAGGAAAATGATCCAATATTACATATCTGTGAGTGGCAAAAGTATGTGAACCTTTGCTTTCAGTATCTGGTGTGACCCCCTTGTGCAGCAATAACTGCAACTAAACGTTTCTGGTAACTGTTGATCAGTCCTGCACACCAGCTTGGAGGAATTTTAGCCCGTTCCTCCGTACAGAACAGCTTCAACTCTGGGATGTTGGTGGGTTTCCTCACATGAACTGCTCGCTTCAGGTCCTTCCACAACATTTCCATTGGATTAAGGTCAGGACTTTGACTTGGCCATTCCAAAACATTAACTTGATTCTTCTCTAACCATTCTTTGGTAGAACGACTTGTGTGCTTAGGGTCATTGTCTTGCTGCATGACCCACCTTCTCTTGAGATTCAGTTCATGGACAGATGTCCTGACAGTTTCCTTTAGAATTCACTGGTATAATTCAGAATTCATTGTTCCATCAATGATGGCAAGCCGTCCTGGCCCAGATGCAGCAAAACAGGCCCAAACTATGATACTACCACCACCATGTTTCACAGATGGGATAAGGCTCTTATGCTGGAATGCAGTGTTTCCCTTTCTCCAAACATAACGCTTCTCATTTCAACCAAAAAGTTCTATTTTGGTCTCATCCATCCACAAAACAGTTTCCCAACAACCTTCTGGCTTGTCCACATGATCTTTAGCAAACTGCAGACGAGCAGCAATGTTCTTTTTGGAGAGCAGTGGCTTTCTCCTTGCAACCCTGCCATGCACACCATTGTTGTTCAGTGTTCTCCTGATGATGGACTCATTAACATTAGCCAATGTGAGAGAGGCCTTCAGTTGCTTAAAAGTTACCCTGGGGTCCTTTGTGACCTCGCTGATTATTGCACGCCTTGCTCTTGGAGTGATCTTTGTTGGTCGACCACTCCTGGGGAGGGTAACAATGGTCTTTTGTGCACAATCTGTCTGATTGTGGATTGGCGGAGTCCAAACTCTTTTGACATGGTTTTGTAACCTTTTCCAGCCTGATGAGCATCAACAACACTTTTTCTGAGGTCCTCAGAAATCTCCTTTGTTCATGCTATGATGCACTTCTACAAACATGTGTTGTGAAGATCAGACTTTGATAGATCCCTGTTCTTTAAATAAAACAGGGTGCCCACAAAACACCCGACTCTAATTTCACCTTCAAATTAACTGCTAATCCTAGAGGTTCACATACTTTTACCACTCACAGATATGTAATATTGGATCATTTTCCTCAATAAATAAATGACCAAGTATAATATTTTTGTCTCATTTGTTTAACTGGGTTCTCTTTATCTACTTTTAGGACTTGTGTGAAAATCTGATGATGTTTTAGGTCATATTTATGCAGAAATATAGCAAATTCTAAAGGGTTCACAAACTTTCAAGCACCACTGTAGGGTGCCAAAGACTTTTGCGCAGTACTGTATGTGGAAGAGGGCAGATAGCGCTTTCCTGTGAGCGGGTTACGCTGCGCTGTGATTGAGCACACTGTCTGATTCTCTAGCACTTCGTTAGCAAGTCTGATTCTTCATTTTCATCCTACAGGAGAACGTCATCGAAACAGACTCCAACCAGCTGCAAGCAAAATTGAAAAGAAGAAAAGAAGATCTGCAGAATGAAAACGAGATCCTTTCTGCTGACGCGTTTAATATTCTGAAGTTAACACGCTCAATATCAACAGCGAGAAGTGCAGTCCTTTTGGCGATTCGGTTGGACACGAGTTGTTGTAATTTGAAAGCTCATCTATCAGACACAGCTTTCGGTTTTCTAGCACACACAGCCATTTTCAAAGCAGCAAACACAGCCCTTGGGCATTCATACATATGCAGCTGGCTCGCGTGCTAGTTCGTTCTGTCTATGCATTTGCGATCGAGGCAGTGCGAGAACGCTGCTGTATTAAAGTCTTCAGCGAACTGTGTTTTCTGACAGAGTTGAGAGGAGTATGATAAATGAATTAGCCTCAGCAGGGGTGAAAAGAGCAGAAATTGGCTGCTGAAATATACAAGGGATTCAGGGCTTAATTTCCATACGTCTCCAGTTATTAAAAGCTTTCCCGACTGTGTGGTGTTTATGGTTCTTATCACGCCACGTTTTCTTTGAAGCAAAAAAAAAGTAGAGTGAATTTTAGCAGCTGTATTCAACCTTTACATCTCAAAAGGAGCAAAGTATAGACGTTTGTTATCGTGAGAATTTCAAAAACCCGCAGTTCTCTCGACAGCTGCACGTTCATCACGGTTCAATTACACTGCATAAAAACTTAATTAACACTGGTGGCTGCTTTGATGGTCCTCTTTTCACTGAATTAAGCATATCGTAAACATGGGCCTTGTGAGCATAACCTCAAGCATGAACGCAAAACAGGACGTGCTCACGGCGGGCGGGAGAGAGAGAGAGAGAGAGAGAGGAGTGCATGTGCTGCTGTGTGGACTATGTAAAGTCCATGAAAAAACTAAACTGAACTGAAATCCAACTAAATGTAAAATATATTGTTCTGCGGTATTTGGAGTATCTATGGTATCATCAGCAGCAGCCACTGAAAAGCACATACTGCCTACGATGAAACATATATCCTGATGGGAGTGGTCTATTCAAAGATGATCCCGCCCCTAAACTTCAGAGCATGAGGCCTCGCTGAAAGCTTTAAAGTGCAGATCACGGGTAAATTCAAGAGCAAGATCAATGTAATTCTCCTATTTTATATTAAACTTTGCTCAAATATCTGTCACATTTTGCATTTTGTGCAATTTTTTTTTACCTTGCGCAATACCAGAAAAATTCAGTTGAAATCGAGCCATTTGAGGCGAATTGGTCCGCCTCTGAAAAAACTTGGCATTTGGATTTCCCAGGAAACATTGATTTTCGTGACGTCGCGTGCGGGACGCCTCCTTCTGAATCCTACGTCAGCGCTGGTTTGTTTATGAGAAAATGACCTGGTGGTTTTCTGCAAATTTCTTCCACGTTATCACGTAATTATTAAAATGGTTAACAGATGTGTCGTAGGAAGGTGTAGCAACACCAATCTTGATGGGATTAGTACTCATCGTTTTCCAAAAGACCAGACAATGAGAGAGAAATGGGAGCGCTTGGTCTACACAGGCTGTGCACTGAAACCGTGCAAAGCTCTCGCAGCCTGCTGGCGCTTCCGCAGGTAACGTCACGAATCTGGCTCCAGACTCCCTTGGGATTTTTCCAGACGTGTTTTGTTATTTTATTTTTTTCTGCTGTGGACAGATGGCCTTGTGCAAAATTACCCTTCTGGATGAGTGTGTAAAGGGACATACAACCCCGATTCCAAAAAAGTTGGGACAAAGTACAAATTGTAAATAAAAACGGAATGCAATAATTTACAAATCTCAAAAACTGATATTGTATTCACAATAGAACATAGACAACATATTAAATGTCAAAAGTGAGACATTTTGAAATTTCATGCCAAATATTGGCTCATCTGAAATTTCATGACAGCAACACATCTCAAAGTTGGGACAGGGGCAATAAGAGGCTGGAAAAGTTAAAGGTACAAAAAAGGAACAGCTGGAGGACCAAATTGCAACTCATTAGGTCAATTGGCAATAGGTCATTAACATGACTGGGTATAAAAAGAGCATCTTGGAGTGGCAGCGGCTCTCAGAAGTAAAGATGGGAAGAGGATCACCAATCCCCCTAATTCTGCGCCGACAAATAGTGGAGCAATATCAGAAAGGAGTTCGACAGTGTAAAATTACAAAGAGTTTGAACATATCATCATCTACAGTGCATAATATCATCAAAAGATTCAGAGAATCTGGAAGAATCTGTGCGTAAGGGTCAAGGCCGGAAAACCATACTGGGTGCCCGTGATCTTCGGGCCCTTAGACGGCACTGCATCGCATACAGGCATGCTTCTGTATTGGAAATCACAAAATGGGCTCAGGAATATTTCCAGAGAACATTATCTGTGAACACAATTCACCGTGCCATCCACCGTTGCCAGCTAAAACTCTATAGTTCAAAGAAGAAGCCGTATCTAAACATGATCCAGAAGCGCAGACGTCTTCTCTGGGCCGAGGCTCATTTAAAATGGACTGTGGCAAAGTGGAAAACTGTTCTGTGGTCAGACGAATCAAAATTTGAAGTTCTTTATGGAAATGAGGGACGCCGTGTCATTCGGACTAAAGAGGAGAAGGACGACCCAAGTTGTTATCAGTGCTCAGTTCAGAAGCCTGCATCTCTGATGGTATGGGGTTGCATTAGTGCGTGTGGCATGGGTAGCTTACACATCTGGAAAGACACCATCAATGCTGAAAGGTATATCCAGGTTCTAGAGCAACATATGCTCCGATCCAGACGACGTCTCTTTCAGGGAAGACCTTGCATTTTCCAACATGACAATGCCAAACCACATACTGCATCAATTACAGCATCATGGCTGCGTAGAAGAAGGGTCCGGGTACTGAACTGGCCAGCCTGCAGTCCAGATCTTTCACCCATAGAAAACATTTGGCGCATCATAAAACGGAAGATACGACAAAAAAGACCTAAGACAGTTGAGCAACTAGAATCCTACATTAGACAAGAATGGGTTAACATTCCTATCCCTAAACTTGAGCAACTTGTCTCCTCAGTCCCCAGACGTTTACAGACTGTTGTAAAGAGAAAAGGGGATGTCTCACAGTGGTAAACATGGCCTTGTCCCAACTTTTTTGAGATGTGTTGTTGTCATGAAATTTAAAATCACCTAATTTTTCTCTTTAAATGATATATTTTCTCAGTTTAAACATTTGATATGTCATCTATGTTCTATTCTGAATAAAATATGGAATTTTGAAACTTCCACATCATTGCATTCCGTTTTTATTTACAATTTGTACTTTGTCCCAACTTTTTTGGAATCGGGGTTGTACTTTCATATAAAAAAAACCCCAAAATTGGTCCAGAATATGCACTTTAAAGCCGATGACCGAAATCGCATGCTGTGGCCTTGATAGTGACCAGATCTCAACCTAACCATCATCTATGGAGTCTGACCACGTGTCAAACTCAAACTAGGGTTCTTATTGAAACTGCTCGTAGTACTTATTCCTACTGTTGTAGTCAAGACCGAGTCCTGGCCAAGACCAAAGTGTATCGAGACCAAGATAAGTCCAAGAATTTGAGGGGTTGAGATCAAGTCAAGACCAAGACCAAGGCAGGACGAGACCGAGTCAAGACCAGAACCAGACCGGTGGGTGTAAATAGGGGGCGGGGCGGGGCAGGGCAGGAGAGGGGTGAAAGCCATAGACAGGAAGAAAAATTTCAACATAGAAGTGTCATGTTATTGGTTGCATTTGAAGCAGGAAATCTTACATCCAATCACAGTAACAATGTTAACAAATAAATCAGACAATACACAGTTAATTTTGTGAAATCCCCACAGTTGTGGTCTTGAAATAAAATCCTGAGTCCTCTATGTCTGAGGCTGAGACGAGAGCGAGTAGAAATGTGGTCGATTCCGAGACCTTCAGAAAGTGGTCTTGAGTAGTACGACCCTACTTACGGCAACATTTTTGCATCCATCACAGTGACCGCCCCCATCACTGTACAGCGCACGTCGGGTTCCATCTCACAGTGCTGGTTAAACAGATGCCTACATGCTGTGTTTGATGCAAGTCAGACCCGCATATAAATACAATTCAGAAACGTGCCAACTGTTAGACTTTACACCTTTATATGATATTTCAGTGATCATCCAAATCCCGAAATGTATCACCCTGTGCAGAGACCTCCACATATGTTGATGAAGGATGAAAACTCGGATGACTAAAGGATAATCCTTTGCGAGTTTTTCTTAAATCTCTCTTTTTTTTTTAATCATCTTTACATATTTTCAATATATGGCAAACACACACACTACAGTGGATATGAAAAGTGTACACATCCTGTTAAAATGATCGGTTTTTCTGATGTAAAAAAAAAAAGACCACGGTAAATAATTTCAAAACTTTTCCCACCTTTAATGTGACCTATAACCTGTACAATTCAATTGAAAAACAAACAAATCTATTTGGGGGAAAAACATAAAAAATAAAAAACGTACAATCAGATGGTTGCGTAACTATGCACACCCTTAAACTAATACTTTGTTGAAGCACCTTTTGATTTAATTACAGCATTCAGTCTTTTTGGGTCGGAGTCTATCAGCCTGCCACATCTAGACTTGGCAATATTTGCCCACTCTTCCTTGCAAAAGCGCTCCAAATCTGTCAGATTGCGAGGGCGTCTCTTGTGCACAGCCCTCTTCAGGTCACCCCACAGATTTTCAATTGGATTTAGGTCGGGGCTCTGGCTGGGCCGTTCCAAAACTTTTTTGGGGTCACTGCCATGCTGAAAAATGAAATTCCTCTTCATCTTCAGCTTTCTAGAAGACACCTGAAGGTTTTGGGCCAAAACTGACTGGTATTTAGAACTGCTCATAATTCCCTCCACCTTGACTAAAGCCCCTGTTCCAGCTGAAGAAAAACAACCCCAAAACATGATGCTGCCACCACCATGCTTCACCGTGGGTATGATGTTCTTCTGGTGATGCGCAGTGTTGGTTTTGCACCAAACAGACCTTTTGGAATTGTGGCCAAAAAGTTCAACCTTGGTTTCATCAGACCATAAGACATTTTCTCACATGCTTTTGGGAGAGTTGATGTTTTTTGCAAAATTTACTCAGGCTTGGATGTTTTTCTTTGACCCTACCTCATAGTCCAGACATATCGAGAATACGGGAGATTGTTGTCACATGTAGTACACAACCAGTACTTGCCAGAAATTCCTACAGCTCCTTCAGTGTTGCTGTAGGCCTCTCGGCAGCCTCCCTGACCAGTTTTCGTCTGGTCTTTTCATCAATTTTGGAGGGACGTCCAGTTCTCGGTAATGTCACTGTTGTCCCATATTTTCTCCACTTCTTGATGATGGTCTTCACTGTGCTCCATGGTATATCTAATGGCGTGGAAATGTTTTTGTCCCCTTCTCCTGACTGATACCTTTCAACAATGAGATCTCTTTGATGCTTTGTAAGCTCTCTGTGAACCCTGGCTTTTGCTGGAGGATGCAACTAATGTCTGAACTTTATTTGGGGTTAATTAGAGTCATTTTAACTGATGGCAGGTGTGAACCCAAAAAGACTGAATGCTGTAATTAAATCAAAAGGTGCTTCAACAAAGTATTAGTTTAAGGGTGTGCACACTTACGCAACCAGCTTACTGTACGTTTATTTTTTATGTTTTTCCCCCTAACAGATTTGTTTGTTTTTCAATTGAATTGTACAGGCTATAGGTCACATTAAAGAAATTATTTATCGTGGTCTCATTTTTTTTTTACATCAGACAAACCTATCGTTTTAACGGGGTGTGTACTCGTACACTTTTTATATCCATTGCAGGTGTATAATATATATATATATATATATATATATATATATATATATATATATATATATATATCTCGATTGTGTGACTCACTTTTTTATTTCATCGTTTCGAATAATCAAATGTGTATCATGATTTATTGTCACACATCATTACATGCCTATTAATCAGTAAACTACATCTCATCCTGTCGCAGCAGTTGGACAGTTTTTGTTAGCCGTTCTTTTTTCTGGAAACGTCCGATTCGAACTTCAAAGCCAATGATATTGGTGTTAGAATCAGTAATGCGGTAAATAACGAACAGTCTTACATTAAGGCTCTTCAGATCCTCATAAAAACGTTTTGAGGTTGACACCCTTGTCACGGCTCTCTCAACCACCGCCGTCAAAACACCTGAAGAACACTGAGGTGGCTCAATAGCGAGGTAAGACACTTTTCCTTTAATTTGTCACCTCTCTGTAATCGTACTGCATCTGCCATATGGAATTAAAATCCTATTAAAATATTTCCTGCAAACTTTATACACACTTCATGTACTCAAAGCCTGATTTTTGCCTTTGACCACAAGTCGGTCGTTAAAAATAACCATTAAAAGCTTGTGAATAACTTTCCGTTCAGCCTCATTTCCATCAAAGAATCAGCAGTGTTCTGCCGAATGTGCCATTCCCTCCTACACTTCGATCACGCCGACGAAATGAGTCTCATTCTTCTTTTCTGAATATCTATCAGCTGAATGCAGTTGGAATGGAGTTTCCGTCAAACACATGACATTCGGTGGGCTGTGGATGAAAAATAAACACATTTCTGACGCTCCATTAGTGATTTCCGTTCAACCTGCAGCCATACGTGGAGAAAACCGAGTAAAAATTCCTCAGCTCCCAATGTGGCGCTTAGTTGATCCAGAGCAGATGAAAGCGAGCAGTGATCTGGGCCAGCTAATGTGCGGTCATTTGCTGGGGAAACCAGCTGGCAGTAGATAGTGTGAATCAGAGGATCGTGTGCCTTAATTGAGCATCTTGAGAGCGTGTCAGCCATGACCTTCAGTGTGTGTTATTGTGTGCATGTGTGTGAGATACTCCTCCTAGACTACACCAAGGCCTTCATTAAAGAGCCCCTGAGGTCACTGAGCTAACAAAGACACCTCCTGAAAGGGAGAGCTGTTATGTTACAACAGACTTTCAATAGTGTGCAGGGTGAAAGGGTGCTCAAGGCTGATGGAGCAAACCTCGATGAAAAGGGAGGGATAAGAATTCTTCATGTTTGAAACCAGATTTATGGTGCGCGCTTGGATTTTTCTTACATGTTATCATCCAAGTGGTTCGCAATTAGAAATAAATGAGAACGGAGACCAAAGTTTCTTGGGCAAATATGTACTGGAAACCAGTCAAGATGACCCCAAACCTTTTCATGGGGTCCTTGAGGAATGTTCTTACATAGCTGCTTCTTTAATTTGGTCTTCTGCCAATCCCCACCCACCAACCGGAAGAAAACACTGCCTGCCTTCTTCCGCATACACGAGCTCACAGAAGCCCACAACTGGCTATGATTGACAAGGGAGCGAGTGTATGCCATGAATGGCATCCACAGGATTGGAACTCGCACTCAATCTCTAGGTGATAGTGCGAACGCTTTGCAGTTGCGCCACTCAGCAGCCACACAATACCTTTTTTCAGTATGGCTCAATCAACTAAGAAGAAGAAGCCTTTGTTTTTGTACCATATTGGGATGCCATTCGGTTGTTTTTGTTTTGATTGTTTATGCACGAATCAGTTTGTTATGGCAATGATCGGCCTGTTGTTCATGATTGCACATCTAGAACGTACCAGAATAGCTTGGACCGTTCAGAATATTACAGTGCCGAACTGTGTATGACGTCGTAATGCCACTCTTTCAAGTACTGTCTGGAAAGTTCGGCGGACTATATAAACGCAGCGAAACGCAGAAATGGGAGGTTCACGCCTTGGTGCTTCGAGGTCGAGGGGAGGAGCTGGATGTCACCTTGCTTGTGTTTCTGCGTTGGTGTTTTTGAAAATTCAGAAGTCATCCCGATAGACACGTTTTGTTACACCTGCGGACTCGAAACCTGTTGTCAACAAATCGTTTAAGGAATTATCGCGGCAAGGCTTTCGGACAGACGAACCGCTTGGACTCGGAATTTGACAATGCATCAGGGATGATTTTTTGGGTTCTTCGCTTCAGGATATTTCATGGACTCTGAACACAGGCCAGTGTATTTTTTGGTAACACTGTTTGAATATTGTCTTTTGCGTGCTATTTTCCTTTGTTTTTTTCTTTTGGAAACTTTGTATCTATTTAATAAATCTACAAGCTGTGTTCTGGCCTTTTCTGTTGTATGTACAGTGGTGCTTGAAAGTTTGTGAACCCTTTAGTGTTTTCTATATTTCTGCATAAATATGACCTAAAACATCATCAGATTTTCGCACAAGTCCTAAAAGTAGATAAAGAGAACCCAGTTAAACAAATGAGACAAAAATATTATACTTGGTCATTTATTTATTGAGGAAAATGATCCAATATTACATATCTGAGCGGCACGGTGGTGTAGTGGTTAGCGCTGTCGCCTCACAGCAAGAAGGTCTGGGTTCGAGCCCCGTGGCCGGCGAGGGCCTTTCTGTGTGGAGTTTGCATGTTCTCTCCGTGTCCGCGTGGGTTTCCTCCGGGTGCTCCGGTTTCCCCCACAGTCCAAAGACATGCAGGTTAGGTTAACTGGTGACTCTAAATTGACCGTAGGTATGAATGGTTGTCTGTGTCTCTGTGTCAGCCCTGTGATGACCTGGCGACTTGTCCAGGGTGTACCCCGCCTTTCGCCCGTAGTCAGCTGGGATAGGCTCCAGCTTGCCTGCGACCCTGTAGAACAGCATAAAGCGGCTAGAGATAATGAGATTACATATCTGTGAGTGGCAAAAGTATGTGACCCTTTGCTTTCAGTATCCGGTGTGACCCCCTTGTGCAGCAATAACTGCAACTAAACGTCTCCGGTAACTGTTGATCAGTCCTGCACACCGGCTTGGAGGAATTTTAGCCCGTTCCTCCGTACAGAACAGCTTCAACTCTGGGATGTTGGTGGGTTTCCTCACATGAACTGCTCGCTTCAGGTCCTTCCACAACATTTCCATTGGATTAAGGTCAGGACTTTGACTTGGCCATTCCAAAACATTAACTTTATTCTTCTTTAACCATTCTTTGGTAGAACGACTTGTGTGCTTAGGGTCGTTGTCTTGCTGCATGACCCACCTTCTCTTGAGATTCAGTTCATGGACAGATGCCCTGACATTTTCCTTTAGAATTCGCTGGTATAATTCAGAATTCATTGTTCCATCAATGATGGCAAGCCGTCCTGGCCCAGATGCAGCAAAACAGGCCCAAACCATGATACTACCACCACCATGTTTCACAGATGGGATAAGGTTCTTATGCTGGAATGCAGTGTTTTCCTTTCTCCAAGCATAACGCTTCTCATTTCAACCAAAAAGTTCTATTTTGGTCTCATCCATCCACAAAACATTTTTCCAATAGCCTTCTGGCTTGTCCACGTGATCTTTAGCAAACTGCAGATGAGCAGCAATGTTCTTTATGGAGAGCAGTGGCTTTCTCCTTGCAACCCTGCCATGCACACCATTGTTGTTCAGTGTTCTCCTGATGGTGAACTCATGAACATTAGCCAATGTGAGAGAAGCCTTCAGTTGCTTAGAAGTTACCCTGGGGTCCTTTGTGACCTCGCCGAATATTACGCACCTTGCTCTTGGAGTGATCTTTGTTGGTCAACCACTCCTGGGGAGGGTAACAATGGTCTTGAATTTCCTCCATTTGTGCACAATCTGTCTGACTGTGGATTGGTGGAGTCCAAACTCTTTCGACATGGTTTTGTAACCTTTTCCAGCCTGATGAGCATCAACAACACTTTTTCTAAGGTCCTCAGAAATCTCCTTAGTTCGTGCCATGATGCACTTCCACAAACGTGTTGTGAAGATCAGACTTTGATAGATCCCTGTTCTTTAAATAAAACAGGGTGCCCACTCACACCTGATTGTCATCCCATTGATTGAAAACACCTGACTCTAATTTCACCTTCAAATTAACTGCTAATCCTAGAGGTTCACATACTTTTGCCACTCACAGATATTTAATATTGGATCATTTTCCTCAATAATAAACGACCAAGTATAATATTTTTGTCTCATTTGTTTAACTGGGTTCTCTTTATCTACTTTTCAGACTTGTGTGAAAATCTGATGTTGTTTTTGGTCATATTTATGCAGGAATATAGAACATTCTAAAGGGTTCACAAACTTTCAAGCACCACTGTATACGAGCCAAAATACAGTACGTAACACCTTTTATTTGTCACATGTACTCAAGCACAGTGAATTTCCTCCTCTGCATTTAACCGCACATGCAGTGGGCAGCTATGCTACAGCACCCGAAGAGCAGTTGGGGGTTAGGTGCCTTGCTCAAGAGTACTTCAGCCATGACACAGAGGAAGGGATCCCCTCACATTTTTTTTCCTGCCGGTCCCAGGAATTGAACCAGCGACCCTTTGGGCCCAAGGCTGCTTCTTTAACCTTCAGGCCATAGCTACCCCCATGACATTTAAGTGCACATTTTTTTTTTTTAAACTTATTTCCATTCGTATTTTCTTCCACACAAAATCTAATAATCATGTGGATACCCCGCTACAGCGCCAGGAAGCTTTAAAACGGCAGAATAATAATTCCAAGTAATAAGTGTAGGGGATTACTGCTGTCGTGTGAATAGACTCTAAACAGGAGCTGCACTTTGAGAAGTCTGGAGCAGGGGTCTGGGCAGATCTGGTGCATGAAGAGAAAATTTATCACGCGGATTTGCTTTATATATATATATATATATATATATATATATATATATATATATATATAAAAGGGAGGAAAGCTGTGAGCCTGAACGTAAAAACATTGTCCAAAGGAAGAGACAAATGAGTCACAGTCTACTGAGACTGAACAGAATACAAGGTAGAAGGTGAGAAAAGGAAAACATATAGAGAGCGATTTAGATTGAAAGTAAAGATAAAGGTGCAGTAAAGAAAGAACAAGAGAGAGAGAGAGCGAGCTCCATTTATGGTCCTGTACGGTTCAGACCGGTCACACTCCGCCAGCCTCCATTAGTCGTCTTCTCTATTCAACATGTTTAGAGGCTGAGGGCAGCACAGAGCCTCTAATGATTTTCGTCCTGACGCTACTGCTTTTGAGAATGTGCAGTAGGTGTTATTAACTCTACAGAGGTGCCATTATTTCACTCATAATTATATCCCTCTATACAGCTATCTATATATAGAAGGATCGGAAAGTAATGACACATAATTACAGTTAACGTGTTTAGGTATGTTTCCAAGCACCAGACTCTATTGGTCTTAAAAGACAGATGATGATTAAGAATCTGAACTGAGCTTCAAAACGTTTCAAGCTCAAATCCAAGAAGTGCCACTGATGGCTCACTGATGAGCCTTTGGGCAAAGCTTTTAACCTTTCAATATACAGGTGCATTCTTGGAACGTACCTTTTTCTTAAGAGGGTTTCTTGAGATATAATCTGCCAAACGGATCGGGCTGATTGTTCCTCGGATATTCGGTTCCGTTTTTTTATTTCGGTGCCCAATAGACAAGCAGATTTCAGAGCAGCAGGAGATAATTTTCTCCTTTATTTCAGCCTTTGCACTGGAAACGAGGTCTGTCCGCTGCGCTCCCCTGATTACGTTACATTAATGGCATTTAGCAGGCGCTCTTATCCAGAGCAACGTACAACATACCCCGAGCAGCCTGGGGAGCAGTAGGAGGTAGGATGCCTTGCTCAAGGGCACTTCAGCCATTCCTGCTGGTCCAGAGAATCAAACCAGCGACCTTTTGGTCCCAAAGCTGCATCTCCAACCATTTGCCCATGGCTTCCCCGTGATCATGGGGCACCATGACGCCAGCTCTGATGGGCCTTGATTAGCACTTGTTCCCATTTTAAATGCATAAATGGGGTAGTGAGCATAATTTTTTTTTAAATTGTTGGTCCCTCAAAGAAGGTGATTATTAAAATCTATGGAGTTGTGAATGAAGATTAAGATTTGTTGAACAGCTGATATCAATGGTAGATAGGTTCAACAAATAAAGACCCCCCCCCCTCCCCCCAAAAAAAAACTCCTAAGTGACTTTTGCAAAACAAACATTTTCATTTGGTAAATTCCATTGAGTGATGGTAGAACTTTTTTTTTTATTAGGTGAACTAATCAATCAATCAGAGGTGGAAAGTAATGAAGTACATTTACTTGAGTACTGTACTTAAGTATATTTTTTGGAGAAGCCATGGCCTAATGGTTAGAGAAGCAGCTTTGGGACCAAAAGGTCGCTGGTTTGATTCCCTGGACCGGCAGGACTGGCTGAGGTGCCCTTGAGCAAGGCACCTAACCCCCAACTGCTCTGGCAAGAGTGGTGGCGTACCTTGTGTCTGATTAGCCAAAGAAAAGCTGATGATGTGATCATCAGTTTGGGTGATGCCTGACCAAAAAAAAAGACATTTTTTGAGTCTGTACTTTACTTGAGCATTATTTTTTTTGGAAACTTCTGACTTTAACTTCACTACATTTGAAAGGCAAATATTGTACTTTTCAGTCCAGGTCCTCGTTGCTCGTTACTATGAAGCAGCTTTGAAAGTGGACGTTTTTTTTCTTTTCTTCCTTAAAATGTGATTGTTTTTTTTCGCAGGTCACCACTCAGTGAGACAGCCGATCAGTAATCACTAGGGTCACGTCACGTCCATAGACTGGATAAAATCAAGCTCAATTATTTCTCAACAGCATTATTTGAACACAATCAGTTGATGGCAGAATGAAAGGAGGCGGTTCTTCTGGGGAATGCACACACACCCATGGCCCATGAACCCATGTTTCAGTTTTCTGAAAGGATTAAAGACACATTTTGTTTTAAATGCTTGCTTTGTTTGCCGAAAACGAACCACATCACGGCCTACAAAAACTCGCCGTCCAACCTGCGGAGGCATGTTGAAGTATATAAACGTTTTATTCCAAGAGAAAGCTTGTAATGAAGTTCTCTGTGCTTTTAGAGCTAGATAATGTTGCAAACTTAGCTATGCAGTCTGGTTAGTCAAAGGACTTTCTATGGATTTGCCCGCCAAGTTGCCGTAGCCTTGTCCACAGCTAACGTTAACACATAGCTAGTTAACTTGGACACTGTTAGTTAGCATGTAAAAACGGAGTTACGCTAACATGACTAATGTAAACTTATCTGAAGTCCTTTCAGAAATATGTTTCAGCATAATCTTGCCAAATATGATTTCGAGTTTGAAAAGAGTTTGCTAGCATATCACGTGGAGCTTCACTGACTAGCTAGCTTAAAGTTAAACCACCATGATGGCACAGCATGCGTTCATTTTGTGAATTCACATTTCTGTCCTTGATCGCGGCATTAGGTTTTGTAAGCATTGTGGCAATAATACAACAATGCGTTGACAGAAAATGTACTTTCAATACTTCAGTATTTTTAAAAGCAAGTACTTCAGTACTTTAACTTAAGTAAAAATCTGACTGGACAACTTTCACTTGTATCGGAGTAACAGTTGACCAGTGGGATCTGTACTTGGGTACTTTGTCCACCTCTGGAACTAATTAGTACACATGTAGCATTCCACTTTTTCTGAATCAGGAACATACAGCTATGTGGAAACACTGACTAAACAGAGCAAGCTAACTGTGATTTTGCAAAAATATGCAATAATTTTGTGGTTAAAGGTACTGACAGAAGGGTTCAGTCCGGAGGCCTTCCGACTGACCATCTCCGATTTGTTTCATACTTTCACAAACTGTTATTATTCCCAGTAAACACCATACACAATTTCAGCCTTATATCTTTATTCGTTTTTGAGATATTGGGGCTTTAAAAATGTGGCGTGACACTGATTTTACTGTAAAAAAAAAAACAGCGGTACAGAAAAAGACGCCAAGTTCAATAAGTCATTACTTTTGAACTGTTCATGCTAGGTGCATGAAATTTTCAGGAGTTGTTCTTCGGTAGGGGCGGCACGGTGGTGTAGTAGTTAGTGCTGTCGCCTCACAGCAAGAAGGTCCGGGTTCGAGCCCCGTGGCCGGCGAGGGCCTTTCTGTGCGGAGTTTGCATGTTCTCCCCGTGTCCGCGTGGGTTTTCTCCGGGTGCTCCGGTTTCCCCCACAGTCCAAAGACATGCAGGTTAGGTTAACTGGTGACTCTAAATTGACCGTAGGTGTGAATGTGAGTGTGAATGGTTGTCTGTGTCTATGTGTCAGCCCTGTGATGACCTGGCGACTTGTCCAGGGTGTACCCCGCCTTTCGCCCGTAGTCAGCTGGGATAGGCTCCAGCTTGCCTGCGACCCTGTAGAAGGATAAAGCGGCTAGAGATGAGATAATGAGAAAATGTTCTTCAGTACTAGATGTCTTTAAAGGTCCCATGGCATGAAATTTTCACTTTCTGAGGTTTTTTAACGTTAAAATGAGTTCCTCTGACCTTCTTAAGTCACCCCAGTGGCTAGAAATTTCATAATGTGTAAACCAAACTATGCCCAACATTTGAGAATGGCGCGTCAAAACGACGCGTTGATAAACTCTTCCCTTGCCTACGTCAGCAAGGGAGATGATCCCCACGCCCCCCCTCTGGATTCCCACCCACTGTATGGATTGCCCGCCCAACTCAAAAGTTGCTGTTTGTCCTACCAAGCCTACTGCGCATGCGCAGAACACATGACTACATTTTGTAGTGAGGAGCCCATAGAAGACACAACATGGAAATTGCGCTGTACATGGATGTGACAACACAGAAAGGAGTCTGTTTTTACTGCCGACGGGAGAGCCCCTGAAGACGCAGTGGCTTAATTTTATTTACTTCAATAATACGCCGTCGAGTCTACCTAAGACAGTGTATGTTTGTCAGAAACATTTTCCTGATGAATGTTTCCACAACTTGGGACAGTAGGGCAGGTTTTGCACATCAACTGTCACTGAAGCCTGGGTCTGTGCCAAGCATCCCTGCCGCATCAGTAACAAACACCGAACAAGTAAGTGTATAACTGGTCGTTTTGCCGTGTTTTAAAATCGGTGCGTTAGCCTAGCAATGGCTACATTAGCTGTGCAGCTAACCGCTTCCTGCAGTTAGCCAGGTACATGGGCTCGAGTTGTACCATTTTTTTAGACAGGGCGGACGGACCAGGGCATTCGCCTGCCTGGCCGTGCCCGACGAGGAGTGCTCTCGGCCGGCTTGGGAGGCAGACGGCAGCCCCTCCTGGATGTGCAGTTTTACCATGGGCCTTATGCGGAAAAAAATGACAAAGTCCCACTGCTCAGTTTTACCATGGGCCTCAGGCGGGAAAAAATGACAAAGTCCCAGTTTTACCATGGGCTCGAGTTGTACCATTTTTTTTAGACAGGGCGGACGGACCAGGGCATTCGCCCGCCTGGCCGTGCCCGACGAGGAGAGCTCTCGGCCGGCTTGGGAGGCAGATGGCAGCCCCTCCCCCTCCCCCCATGGCACGCCCCCACCGTCTACCCTTCCCCGCCTCCTGCTTCTCATTAGCAAAACGACGCACTGGGAAAAGCGCTGAAATGGGGCTTTCTCCCAGGAGGCTATATCTACGTACCGAGGGTTCATTTCGAGAAAGGCTGCGGATATAACATCCGGAAGCCTCCACGAGCTCGTTTAAAGCATCAACAAACCACCATGCCATGGGCCCTTTAACTACTGTAAAAGATGATCCACGGTTGCATATTTGTCAGTTTATAGCTTGCTGAAAACTGTTAAAAAAAAAAATTGTGCTTTGGAGCAGTTTTGGCCCTCTGTATTTCCACATTGAAGCAGATCAGATCTTTCAAATTTTTATATTTATTTCTCATGGTATAGTACTATTTTCGCGACTCAGTATTTTTCTAAAAGAAGTAAAATTTTCTGATTTATGAGGCATTAAAAATGGAAAAAAAATTCATGTCTATATTTCAAATGTATATTGCTCCTGTATGATGAGGTCTACCATAAAAAGAATCATACCGCTGGAAAGAGCAGGTCTTCATTAATATATTCACCAAATATGAAGTTGGCATCTTGAACCAAACTATATTTATTAAGGCATCAAATACGCCATGTTTTGCTACAGACGGAAATGCCGTTTCAAGGCGTATATGCTCCAAGTAATACATTAAACCTGGAAATCGTCTCTCTTGCGGATACAGTTCCTGGTAAATATGTTGTGTGTTTGTATGACCAACAATGGTGGATAGGTAACGTACGTGCAACATCGGACGAGGAACAAGATGTGCAAGTAATATTCATGCATCCTCATGGTCCCTCTAAGACGTACAGTTGGCCCAGGATGGAGGATTTCTGTTGGGTCCCTCTTGTACATATCCTGAAGATTATTGATGCTCCGCTTACATCAACCGGCAGCTGATATAAACTTTCATCTGATGTTGAAAAGCAAATCAATACATTGTTCGAACTCTTCAAGTAGACAGTATTTGTTTGAAGTTTTGCTTCTACCGACACTGTAGTTTGTTTAAATAGTAGAACTGGGTACGGTAAAACTTGCAGAATAAAGATAAGCAGACTATTTAGGCATAAAATACAAAGATTAGTTCTCTGATACAAGTTTGTGATTGTATTTTACATTTGCTTGTGGTGAAACATGGCGTATTTGATTCTTTAATAAATACAGTTTGGTTCAAGATACCAACTTCATTTTTGGTGAATATATTAATGAAGACCTGCTCTTTCCAGTGGTCTGATCCTTTTTATGGTAGACCTCGTCATAGATGAGCAATATGCATTTGAATTATAGGTGTGAAATGATTTTTTTTCTTCCATTTTTAATGCCTCATAAATCAGAGCATTTTATTTCTTTTAGAAAAATACTTAGTCAGCAAAATAGTACTAGAAAATGAGAAATAAATACCAAAATTTGAAAGCTCTGATGGGCTTCAATGTGGAAATACAGAGGGTCAAAACTGCTCCAAAGTGCAAACGAATTATTTATTTGACAGTTTTCAGCAAGCTATAAACTGACAAATATGCAACCGTGGATCTTCTTTTACAGTAGTTAAAGACATCTAGTACCTAAGAACAACTCCTGAAAATTTCATGCATCTAGGATGAATAGTTCAAAACTAATGACTTATTGAACTTGGCGTCTTTTTCTGTACCGCTGGTTTTTACAGTAAAATCAGTGTCACGCCACATTTTTAAAGCCCCAATATCTCAAAAACGAATAAAGATATAAGGCTGAAATTGTGTATGGTGTTTACTGGGAATAAAAACATTAGCTTGTGAAAGCATGAAACAAATCAGAGATGGTCAGTCGGAACATTTTCTGAAATCTGGTGATTTGAGGTTGATTTACCCCAGATAAAAATACTCACCATGCGACGTGAGGACAGACCAACACACCTTATAACCAAAATATTGGCCAAGAACTTGCAAGAGCACAAATATGACATGATTAATGCACTTAACTAGCTTGATTTTACAGTACAATAGCCATCATTTAGCTAAATCCGTTAAGTTTCCGCACATGAGACCAAGCAGGACATTAGGGCTTTTACAACCCCGATTCCAAAAAAGTTGGGACAAAGTACAAATTGTAAATAAAAACGGAATGCAATGATGTGGAAGTTTCAAAATTCCATATTTTATTCAGAATAGAACATAGATGACATATCAAATGTTTAAACTGAGAAAATGTATCATTTAAAGAGAAAAATTAGGTGATTTTAAATTTCATGACAACACCACATCTCAAAAAAGTTGGGACAAGGCCATGTTTACCACTGTGAGACATCCCCTTTTCTCTTTACAACAGTCTGTAAACGTCTGGGGACTGAGGAGACAAGTTGCTCAAGTTTAGGGATAGGAATGTTAACCCATTCTTGTCTAATGTAGGATTCTAGTTGCTCAACTGTCTTGGGTCTTTTTTGTCGTATCTTCCGTTTTATGATGCGCCAAATGTTTTCTATGGGTGAAAGATCTGGACTGCAGGCTGGCCAATTCAGTACCCGGACCCTTCTTCTACGCTGCCATGATGCTGTAATTGATGCAGTATGTGGTTTGGCATTGTCATGTTGGAAAATGCAAGGTCTTCCCTGAAAGAGACGTCGTCTGGATGGGAGCATATGTTGCTCTAGAACCTGGATATACCTTTCAGCATTGATGGAGTCTTTCCAGATGTGTAAGCTGCCCATGCCACACGCACTAATGCAACCCCATACCATCAGAGATGCAGGCTTCTGAACTGAGCGCTGATAACAACTTGGGTCGTCCTTCTCCTCTTTAGTCCGAATGACACGGCGTCCCTGATTTCCATAATGAACTTCAAATTCTGATTCGTCTGACCACAGAACAGTTTTCCACTTTGCCAGAGTCCATTTTAAATGAGCCAGAATTAGGGGGATTGGTGAGCCTCTTCCCATCTTTACTTCTGGGAGCCGCTGCCACTTCAAGATGCTCTTTTTATACCCAGTCATGTTAATGACCTATTGCCAATTGACCTAATGAGTTGCAATTTGGTCCTCCAGCTGTTCCTTGTTTGTACCTTTAACTTTTCCAGCCTCTTATTGCCCCTGTCCCAACTTTTTTGAGATGTGTTGCTGTCATGAAATTTCAGATGAGCCAATATTTGGCATGAAATTTCAAAATGTCTCACTTTCGACATTTGATATGTTGTCCATGTTCTATTGTGAATACAATATCAGTTTTTGAGATTTGTAAATTATTGCATTCCGTTTTTATTTACAATTTGTACTTTGTCCCAACTTTTTTGGAATCGGGGTTGTACTTGCAATTTATGAACTGTCCATGTGAATACATGTAAATTATGTGGTACCTAACCCCACTCGCTTCAGACACTTCACGGAAATCTGGAGTGACTTCGGGAACTTGGCTTCCAGGACTCCAAAAAAGCTCATCATCCTGTTGGCACCAATGACGTGGCGTGGTCCACAGCCTTTTTAAGAGCAGCTCTTACATCAATGCTTGCTTGTCATGCTGTCCTGATGGTTTACGAAGCAGAGAAATAAAAGACCTACAGCTATTCAGTCAGAGGGAGGGCTACATGTCGCATGTTGTGCGAGGTTCTTGCTCCATGCAGCAGCTGTGGCTCTGTGAAGGCAGTCAGCATGACAGTAAAGTCAAATCCCAGCCTTCACAGCTGGAAGTGTGTGTAGAGGAACAGGGCTCAGGGCTGAAACGCTTTGTGTGCTTCTCTGTGATGCGCTCAAAGAGAGTCGGCGTAATCCGACAGTGTTCTGGTGCCATCAAACGACGCGAGCGAGACCCAAGCCACGGGGATAATCGGTGGGGCGGAGGGAATACACTTGCAAGGAATGACGAGCATCACAGGAACATGTGGAAACATGGTAAAAAGGGGAAATTGCGGTTCTGCGTCCCTGCTGCTACGTTCAAAGCAAACTGCCGAGGGCAATAGGTGCCGGGTTGAAATAATTGCAAACAGTCACTGGAAATTGGAACCAGCGAAAAAAGCCATGATTTTTCATCTAATGACATTCTGCTCATTTGCATTTATTAGCAAGTAGACAGCTGCGTGTAAGCATTCTGATCAGGGGTGGACACCATTTCAAGATCTCGTCTCTTGGATGCAAGTGTGTTTTCGAGAAAATGAAAACGTCCTTTGCGCTTTCCCCCTCCAATTAACCCGGAGCTATAATATTTTGTCATCATGGTCTGTCTCTCGTTCTCTTTTTCCATACATCTCTATAGAAATTCCCCAGTTCCGTTTCAGTCCACAGAGCCATGACTCTGAAAATACCCCTCCTATATTCAGCAGCAATTTGACAGAGTACTTGCTTTTTATGAGTCAAGGTTATTTTGCTCTACAAGTGTCTGGTGAAGTGATGGATGTAGCACTAAAAGAATCATTCACCAAAAGGCCAATGTCATCTTCCCTCCCAGACGTTTTAACGCTTTGGGTTTTGAGATGGGAAAAAAAAAAAAAGCTGCTGATTCCTGACGTTTGGGCGATTTTTAAAAAGTCTTTCTGCCCTCCCATAAGTCTTTGTTCTTTTTGCCGTGAACCCAATGTGAAAGTCAGGATATTTAAGACAAGTGTTCAAAATCAGAGGATGAAGAAGAAGTGCACGTATAAACAATTATAAACAATTAGCAACAAACGAGATCTTTTATTAACTTGCCACAAAAAAAGACATAAACTACTCAAACCTCGCACTTTCATAGCATGCTAAATGGATTAAAAATTCAAAAGAGGGAAGAAAGGACACACTTGTATGAGAGCTTGAAAATGTCTCCCACAGTCCAAAAACACGCAGGTTTGGCTAATTGGTGGTTCTAAATTGACCGAGAGCGTGAACGGTTGTTTATATCTGTGAAGAATCTCAGTCATCCAGGTACATAGTAATCTGTGGTTGGTAGAAGAGAGCAACTGGACTTGCTTGACGATTCTTGAAAACGTTTCGCCTCTCATCCTAAAGGCATCCTCAGTTCTGTCTGACTAATAGGGAGTATCCAGTATTTATCCTCTCATGGATCATCATAGAATCCGAATCAGAATGCTGATGGCTGCATTGTAGGTGGCTGATAAAAGATGTCATAGACACCCACCTCTGTTCAGTGATGGTCGTTCCAGGTTGACAAAAATGAACGATCCTCTCTGGCTAAGATGTCTGCCAGTTTTCTGGAAGTCCTCTCATACTCCCGCACCAGTCGAAGGGATCTCATCCCAAAGTGCGTAGAAACACATCTGTGAAGAACCTCAGTCCAGGTACATAGTAATCTGTGGTTGGTTGAAGAGAGCAACTGGACTTGAAGATTCTTGAAAACGTTTCGCCTCTCATCCTAAAGGCATCCTCAGTTCTGTCTGACTAATAGGGAGTATCCAGTATTTATCCTCTCATGGATCATCATAGAATCCGAATCAGAATGCTGATGGCTGCATTGTAGGTGGCTGATAAAAGATGTCATAGACACCCACCTCTGTTCAATGATGGTCGTTCTAGGTTGACAAAAAACGGTTGTTTATCAGCCGTGCGATGATTTGCCGACTTGTCCAGGGTGTACCCCGCCTCTCGCCCATAGTCAGCTGGGATAGGCTCCAGCTTGCCCGCGACCCTGCGCAGGATAAGCGGTTACGGATAATGGATGGATAACTTGTACTGTATTGTTATGGAGCGACTTCTGGCACAAGAATTTCCCTTGGGATTAAGGGTAGTATCTCACTGGGCTGCGACAGCCTGCGACTAGTTGGAGACACAGCAATTGCGATAAAATATGCAAATTAGCGACAAGTTTCACTTGGAATCACACTGAATTGATATTCGCATATTTTATCGCAATTGGTGTGTCTCCAACTAGTCGCAGCCCAGTGAGATACACTGGCACTTCCTGTCTCACGGAAACTGACTTGAGAAGGGTTCGCGATGGCTTTGCGACACCAGCTTTTTTTGAGAGAAATTTTGTCGCACGGATTTTTTGAACATGTTCAAAATTTCAGCGACGAAGGAGCGACACTTTGCGACTCACGCGAGGAAATTGAGAAGCCCCGCGAATGTTTCAAGACACTTTTGAAACTCTGTCGCGAATGACGTTCGCAACTTGTCACAAGCTGTTGCAGCCCAGTAAGATACTGGCTTAAGAAAGTTGTATCTTATTTACACACACAACTCCAGCTGTTCCTGTTGCGATCGCACATCTGCAGGTGCTGCCTCATCAGTCGCTTTCGACACTCAAGGTGGACGAATTTGCCATGGGCTTTTGTGCTGCAGTACATGATGAATGGAAGACATTTGTGCCGTGGTTGGGGAAATCAACGAAACAGGGCACTGATCCGAAACCAGCTTTGCAGGATTCTCTTATAATGGATGTGATTAGGGGTGTGCACGGGAGGGGTAATGGTCCGAGATCAGTATAAAAGTGGGAATGTGTTAGTGAGGATGGAGAGAAGGAAGTGCGCGTGTGTGATAGGTTTATCTCTCTTGTTCAGGGAGATGGAGAACAGCACATACCGTCAAGCTGTAACCTTACAGCCTTTCACAAAATAAAAAAAGAATTTAAAAAAATAACATCAAGACACACACACACAGCACTGGGTCGCTGTCTCCTTCTGAAGAGGACGTTTATATCATTAAGGCTAATTAGCGTTACAGACGTGATGGGCTTAGAAGAAGACGCTTTCATTTAAGACGTGATTACTTTTTGTTGTGGATGAGGCGGCGAATTAAAAGTTTATTAAAGGGCGAGAGGCAGATTTAACACTCCTGTTTCCAAGCCTTCAATATTTAAATAACATTGCTGAATCTTCTATAATGCAAATTTGAATCTTAAGGTAATGATTTGATATTTAATGAATGATGCAACTGAATCTGCTACGATACGATTTCAATTCTTAAGGCAACAATTTGATATCTGAATACACAGCGCTGTACAAAAGTCTTATGGCCCTTTTCCACTACCCTTTTTCAGCTCGCTTCAGCTCGCTTCAGCCCGACACGGCTCGCGTTTCGACTACCAAAGAACAGCACGACTCAGCTCGCTTCAGCCCTGCTTAGCCCCTAAAACTCGCACCGTTTTGGAGTGGGGCTGAAGCGAGCCAAACCGAGCCGAGTGAGGCTGGGGGCGTGAGCAGACACTCCCCTGTGCACTGATTGATGAAGAGGAGTGTCCTCACATGCCCACACACGCCCCGCGAGCACGCTGGGATCTGTAAACACCGTAAACCCGGAAGAAGAAGAATTACGAGAATTTCTGAAGCCTTATGTGCCTCGCCTCATCTATACGCTCTTGCCAGTATCTGTTGGCATTGTCGGTGACTACAAGCCACAGAACCAAGACCAGCAACACTAACGACTCCATGTCCTCCATGTTTATTGTTTACTATTCAGGTCGTGAGACTACCGCTTAAAAGATCACTGATGTCACTGTTTGCGCTGCTTAACGACATCACGTGACGTCCACCCACTTTTGCTAACTCCACCCAATGTGTCCTCCAGCCAGCACGGTTCAGCGCGGTTGTAGTCGAAATGCAACTCCAATAGCCCCACTCAGCTCAACTCAGCACGGCACGGCTCAGCCCGACTCAGCCGCGTTTGTAGTGGAAAAGCGGCATTAGGCGCATGTAAGAGACCAAAAATGGCTCAAAAAAATAACGAAATGAAATGTTTCGACATTAAAAAAAAAAAACTACAAACAGGAAGCAGTAATCCATAATCAATGAAACAAAGTCGATATTTGGTGTGAGACGACCCTTTGCTTTAGTCTCAGGTCCAGTGAGTGCAGTTTTACGCAGAAATGAAAATGTAGGTTTTACTGAGCATCGTACAGAACCAGCCACAGTGACACAGTCTGGACACTTTGACTGTCACGCTCGCGTCTTCATTTTGCACCAAAACCCGGTAGCCTTCATTACGTTTCCTTTTTTAATCCGAAAAGTGCCCCATTTGTGTCATATGCTGCTCAGATACAAACTTTTTTTTCTGTAACATTTAATTATGTGCTGGAAAATGAACGGACGTTTGGAACTCTAAAATGTTTCTGTACCGACTCGATAATGTAGAAGTCATAAAATAGAAAAAATACTAAAAACGTCATAAAAACGTTCCTTCCTTCATTCGTTCCTTCCTTCCTTCATTTGTTACAAAGGAAGAAATGAAGGAAGGAAGGAATGTTCCTTCCTTTCTTCATTCCTTCCTTCCATAGTTTGTTCGTTCCTTCCTTCCTTAAGGACCGAAGGAAGGAACATTCCTTCGTTCTTTCCTTCATTCGTTCATTCACTCCTTCCTTCCTTCCTTCCTTCCTTCATTTGTTCCTTCCTTCATTCCTTCATTCATTCCTTCGTTTGTTCCTTCCTTCCTTAAGGATGGAAGGAAGGAATGAAGGAAGGAAGGAACATTCCTTCGTTCCTTCCTTCCTTCATTCATTCGTTCGTTCATTCCTTCATTCCTTCCTTCCTTCCACATTTTTGCTTCCAGGCCATATCTTTAAAACTACTGAAGATATCTTCATGAAACGTTGTATACATATCAAACAACATATGAACTGGTGCCTTTTGCTATTTTGGATTTTTTTTTTTCAAAAAGTGTTTTTCAAATTATTACATAAAAAACAGATTTTGACTAAAGTTTCTAAGATTAACGTTCGTTTCCAAAGCATATATCCAAAACTGTTCATGATACGGATTTGAGACTTGGTATACATGTTAACAAGGTGATATAGATGTGCCTTTTCATACTAAGAAAGTTGAGAAATTTTAATTTTTCATGTTAAACAATTTCAGACCTAGTCTCTCAGGTTAGTCTTAGGGGTAGGTTTTGTTTCCAGAGCAGAACTTGAAAACTATGAGTGGTATGGTCTTGAAAGTTGGTATATGTGTTGATTAAGTAATATATATGTGCTTTTTGATACAAAATGTGAGAAATTTTAATTTTTAGCTCACCTGGACCAAAGGTCCGGTGGGTTTATGCCATGGGCTGCTGAGGTCAGTGTAAAGAGGTCGGGTTGGTTTCCTGCAGCAGAACTTGAAAAATGTGCCAAATAATATCTTGAAACTTGGTATGTAGTTGGTATATAGGGCGGGGGATATAGATGACTCTGTCTTCTTGTTGACTTTTATTTCAATGCATCAGGGTACCATGTTTAAATTTGGCTACTCGTTTGTTTCTCTTGCGATTACCAGAGGACCAGCCCCCCACTGTAACCCTAGCTATATAAGAGACAAGAGTCCGAGGGCTGTAGAAATTCAATCAGCGCCATCCAGTGTGCCTTCAGGGCCTGGTTAGTACTGGGATGGAAGACTCCCTGGAAAGACCAGGTCCTGACACGGGAGGGACTTTGACTATCCCTCCATCCATCCATCCATCCATCCATCCATCCATCCATCCATCCATCTTCTAGCACCTATCCAGATCCAGGTCACGGGGGTAGTAGCCTAAGCAGAGCAGCCCAGACTTCCCTCTCCCTGGCCACCTCCACCAGCTCTTCCAGGGGAATACCGAGTCGTTCCCAGGCCAGCCGAGAGATGTAATCTCTCCAGTATTTCCTGGGTGTGCCCCGGGGTCTCCTCCTGGTGGGGCATGCTCAGAAAACCTCCCTTGGGAGGTGTCCAGGGGGCATCCTAACAAGGTGCCCGAACCACCTCAACTGACTCCTTTCGATGTGGAGGAGCAGCGGTTCTACTCTGAGTCTTTCCTGAATGACCAAGCTTCTCACCCTGTCTCTAAGGGAGAGCCCAGCCACCCTGCGGAGAAAACTCATTTCTACCGCTTGTATCCGTGATCTCATTCTTTCGGTCACTACCCACAGCTCGTGACCATAGGTGAGGGTGGGAACGTAGATGGACAAGTAAATTGAGAGCTTTGCCTTTTGGCTTGGCTCTCTCTTTACCACCACAGACCGGTTTAGCGTCCGCATCACTGCTGACGCTGCCCCGATCCGTCTGTCCAACTCCCGCTCCCCCTTACCCTCACTTGTGAACAAAACCCCGAGATACTTAAATTTCTCTACTTCAGGTAGCAACTCCTCCCTGACTCGGAGTAGGCACTCCACCCTTTTCCGGCTGAGCGCCATGGCCACGGACTTGGAGGTGCTGATCCTCATCCCAGCCGCTTCGCACTCGGCTGCAAACCATCCCAGCGCATGTGACTTTGACTAGTTTGTTTATATTTTGGGAAATCGAACCAACGAAATTCATTTTTAAAAACAGCAGCAGCCCTGAGACAAATTATGGACTGTGTGATGTCGCGGAGGTCGAGGAACTGTCAGAAGGAAGCTACGTCCACTTCAGGCTTAAATGTCAATACAGATATGGATGGAGTCATTGTGTTACGCTCCTAAAGCAAATGTATAATTTGTGAGAGGGGTCATGTCCTCAGGAATAAATAATTAATGGGTGAATAAGAGAAAGCACAGACAGACATATCAGTCCTGACCAAACACGTACCGTAGCACTGTTCTGGCCTGGCCCTTGCACAATCTAGTAATGACCGGTGAGTCACAGTGACATAAAAGTGGTGAATGTTCCATTAACTATTAGTCAAGTGTCCACGCTAACAGAGTGACTGATATTACAAATGTGGTTTCCCTGCAACACTTGTGGCTCCATAACTCGCAGAGAATAAAAGCTCAGAGTGGGACGTTAAGTGGAACTGCACCTGCTTATGACCTGCCTGAACAACAACAAATGACTCATGTTAGCTTAGATTAGATGAGATGAATGCTCTCAGTGTGTTGAAAATGAATTCTGCGATTTATTTATAGAAGAAATCTTTGGTGTGTATTTCCATCGAGCCTCTTTGTGCGACTCGGATTCAACTGGACTCTTACTGCTTGTTCTGTACATAATACGACATGGTTGCATATCATTAAAAGTGTTTAGCGCCGTCAGAGAAAGTAGTGCTAATGAAACTCAAACACTAAGCTTTCCTGCCAGTGAATAATAATGGGGAAAGGTAGCCTTCCTACTCTGTGAGCGCGTTGCCGAGCTGCCTGAATACCATCCCAGAATGCACCCGGAGAGAACAACACTAAAAATGACTTCATATGGAGAGCTGAATATTGCTATTCGGATGGTGTGAACACGCACAGAAGAGGTCAGGAAGGTCTCTGAAAACGTGGGTAATAAGGAGGGAGGTTATAAGGGTTCAGTTTGATTCATCTTCTCTCATCACTGCTGAACAGCTGCAAGTGGGAACCAGTTAGCAGCAGGTGAATGAGATCATTTGAACTGAACAAGATTCACCGCTATAGTAGGTTTCAAAAAAGTCTTCAAGAGTCTACCACCACCGTGTTTCCCTGCCATCATTTATCAGCAACTAAGAGAAATAAATTTGAGCTCTTGATGAAATTGAAATCTCACTATCCTTAGCTGTCTTTTTTTTTTTTTAACAATGCGAACAGGAACATTGTATCACCAGGAGAAAAAAAACCCGAACTTCGCCACAAAAGCATTAGCGGACTCTGTGCTAACAGCATAAATGATAAACAGTACGTTCTACACTCTGCTTTAAAGCTAGACTGCCTTTCAGATTTTTCAGTTGTAGGTCATAAAAAGAATCCCCCCCCGACGCCCAGTTATTTTTGTTTAGTGGACCGAAAGCTACTGAATTCTAATCACAGACTTCTGGTTTTATTAGTTTTCTTTTAAAAATAGAACAATGAATGAATTTAGGGCCACGTGGCCCGAAATTCTCAGCTATTTTTTCCTGCTTCACCATGATGCAATACAAGATACTACGTCATGCATGACGTGGTGGGCTTTCCCCGTTTGCGCAAGGCATTCTGGGATACAAATTTGAAACAGGAGAGAAAAATGGAAGATGCGAATGAAACGTGAAAGACCGACTACAGTAACGGAAAGCGAGAAGAAAAGACGTTATGTTATATACGAAGGAAAGGAAACGCAGGACCAAACTAATAAATATTGGCAGTCAGCGAGAACCTCGGTGTGATCAGCTGTTTGTTTAGCGACAGAATGATGGAACTGTCAGTGCACGGTCAAAGTAAACCTGTAGAGGGCAGTAATGTAACACTGGATGCCAGCTGCCGTAAAACCCAAAAGATGAAGAAGACGGGTACTTTGTCCACCTCTGCATTTAAGCTTGATTTAGGCTTAATTAGCATAGTGCTTTGAGTAACCTTTTTTTTTCTTTTACTTACAAACTTTTACTTAAAAACCATAATTTATCTTTTTTTTTTTTTTAAAGCAATTTGACAAAATCTAGTAACACATCTTGGTAGAAACACTGTAAAATCTTTCCAGAACCTACAGTGCTGAGTGTAAATGAGTCCACCCCGTTTGAAAAGTAACATTTTAAACAATCTCTCAATGGACACAAACAATTTCCAAAATGTTGACGAGACAAAGTTTAATATAACATCTGTTTAACTTATAACGTGAAAGTAAGCTTAATAATATAACTTGGATTACACATTTTTCAGTTTTACTCAAATTAGGGTGGTGCAAAAATGAGTACACCCCACTGAAAGTCTCTGGACCAAAGCTAAATTGTCGACTACAAATGTCGTCTAATTTAACAAGAATGCAATCACAGGTGAGTCTAATTAGTCATTACACAGGTGTCCAGCAGACAGTTGACTATAAAAGGGTGTTAGTTAAAGAAAACCCCTTCCCATTTCATGCCGTCAGCAACGGCACCACATGGAAGAGAAATGAGACAAGACCTGAGAAAGAAAATTAATTTCTTTACACCACAAAGGTGAAGGCTACAAGAAGATCAGCAAAGCTTTACTTATCAGTCAGAATACTCTAGCAAAAATGGTACAAAAATTTAAGAAAGATGGAACTGCAGCCATCTCACAGAGACGTCCAGGTCGTCCACGGAAGTTAACGCCTCGACAGGAGCGTCTTCTGATGAGAAGGGTTGAAGAAAATCGGCATGCAAGTTCACTGCAGTTATCTAAAGAAGTAGAAAGCCAAACTGGGGCGACTATTTCCCGTGACACAATACGGCGTCCACTGCAGAGGAACGGCATGCATGGATGCCGTCCACGAAAGAAGCCTCTCCTAAAGCCCAGGCACAAAAAAGCCCGCCTAGAGTTTGCCAGGGCCCATGCTGACAAAGATGAAGACTACTGGGACTCTATACTCCGGAGTGATGAGACCGAGATAAATGTTTTTGGAACCGATGGCTTCAAAACTGTATGGCGTCGCAAAGGTGAGGAATACAAAGGAAAATGCCTGATGCCTACAGTGAAACATGGTGGTGGCAGTGTCCTTATGTGGGGCTGCATGAGTGCTGCTGGTGTCGGGGAGCTGCATTTCATTGATGGCATCATGAATTCACAGACGTATTGCTCTATACTGAAAGAGAAGATGCTACCATCACTCCATGCCCTTGGTCATTGTGCATTTTTCCAACATGACTAAACACACATCTAAGGGCGCTGTTGGATTTCTGAAGAAGAACAGGGTGAAAGTGATTCAGTGGCCAAGTACGTCTCCTGATCTGAACCCAATCGAACACCTATGGGGAATTCTGAAGAGACGAGTTGAGCATCGCTCTCCATCCAGCATCCAGTCACTAAAAGAGATCGTTGTTGAAGAATGGAAAAAGATTGATGTTACAAAATGTCGCCAACTTGTTCATTCCATGCCTAGAAGACTTGGTGCTGTCATTAAAAATCATGGAGGCCATACAAAGTACTAGATGTAGTAGTTTTTGTTGTGGGGTGTACTCATTTTTGCACCACCCTAATTTGAGTAAAACTGAAAAATGTGTAATCTAAGTTATATTATTAGCCTTACTTTCACGTTATAAGTTAAACAGATGTTATATTAAACTTTGTCTTGTCAACATTTTGGAAATCGTTTGTGTTCATTGAGAGATTGTTTAAAATGTTACCTTTCAAACGGGGTGTACTCATTTATGCTGAGCACTGTACCTCAGTCCCATTATTCAATGAAACAAAAGTAGTAATTAACCGGTCAATACCTTCCCCTCCCAACCACACACACCATGTTCCGAAAATAACACTGTAATCTATCTATCTGTGGTATCGGTGCAATTCGCTAACCTTTGACACCAATTTGAATTAGAGCACCTTCAAGGACCCTCAGTGACCCAAAGCCAAACAATCAATGTGCTTAGAGTAGCCGAACTGAAGGTAAGTGCAGCGCGTATCTAATATATGATATAAATGAACACTTGACACGACACGGCAAACTCGCCAGTGTGGTATTAACAAGTATAATGTAGCCTACATAAGAGTCCGGATGGACGCAAACGCATACTCTAGGCACTAATTTCACAAAGACTGTGCTCTTTAAAAACATCAATGTGACCCTTAAGCCATCCATAAATGAGATCCCACACCCAGAGAAGCTGCTATGTAAAACAGCTGGAAGATGAGATATAAAAACGAGGGAGTTAGTGAATTTCCGGCACCGTGTTTCAGCTATAATGACACTCCGTTGAGAACAAGAGTGCTCTGAGAGCACAATATCCCCCGCTGGCAACTAGGCCATACAGTAACTCTGGTAAAACGCGTATTCTAGGGCGTAATTTTGGGTAGGGACGCTAGGGACATGTCCCTACCAATATTCAGCCGCTACTGTGTAATCACGATCAATAAAACCGATGTCCTAACCTGAGCAATGATTATATGGCACACAAAGGGTTAAATGTATGACACTGCTAATAATCCCCCCTCTAACGTAGATATCATTCTCTGATTAGCTACCTGTTTCTCGCTAACTTACATGGTTGGCTATCCCAGCTGTCACTCCATCTGCTGTAAAAGCAGCACACTTCCCACAGCAGCCGTGACTACCCGCCCATCAACCCCCCCGTATCTCACACGTACACACCTGACCTACCCCACGCACCCCCCACTCTCCGTCAGCCTACAAATTGAGCTGGACTTCGATGTCCATGCATGCTTGCCCTACGACTCGCATGCTGACTTGAGTATCATGGATGATGGCCTCCCTCCCAAGAAACGAGACATTCGTTCATTCTTCTTCAAAGCCAAGAATGTAAGTGCAGGGTTTCCGTCGAGCTTTAAAAACTCAACAAAATCCTTTTGATGTATGGAAACCCTTCATAAAAGTATTGCTGCGGCTCCTTAGGCAGGTTTAGCAACGTGACAGGACGCATCAGAGCTAGGCTACTGCATAGCTGCAGAGAAAAGGAATACTGACCTGACAGAAATCTGCCAGCAGTTTGTCTCTGTTACAGACAGGCGTAGGCATGTGTTTGGTTCTTTCAAATAGGAGCAACCAGTGTAAACTAATTTGCTTGTGTTTATGTTTGAGTATCAGTAACCAACACATTTACATTTCATTTATGTGTACTTACATGTTACATGTTGTAGTTGTGTGTTTCAGTGTTCTTGATAGTATGTTGCACTTTTGCAGCCCTGAACATCCTGCATGAGTAAAGCTGAGAACTCTGAAGATGCCTCCTTAACTTTCATTACATGAAATTACATTTAGCTGACGCTTTTATCCAAAGCGACTTACTGTTACTATTTTGGTACAGGGTATTGGTTACAGTCCCTGGAGCAATGTTGGGTTAGGTGCCATGGATGGAGATGTAAGGGTGGGATTTGAACCTGCAACCCTGGGATCCAAAGACCAACTCCCTAACCATTAGGCCACGGCTGCCCTCGTTAACCTATAAGATCTGCATGACATGAAATTATGATTGCTAATGGGAAAAAAAAAAAAACACCTTTCGGAAGCTCTGCCTTGGATCACTTTTGTGTCCCCACCAATGTCAAAATCAAAGTTACTCCCTTGCGCGTATTACTGACATATAACAAAGAATCCTGTCAAGTTTCATGAAATTTCTCCAAAAATTGAGAGAGGAATTGATTTCAGAAGGTGAGTACCCTTCCCGGGACGGACACTGCCATGATATAATCCCCATTCGGGCCTTTCGGCCAGCAGGGGATAAAAATTGTAAGGGAAGTTGATTTCAGAAAGCAAGCACACCTTGATGAAATTGCCGAAGTACACGTTTGTTAATAATCAAGGCCAGAACTCTGGTAAAATTTGCCCAAATTAAAGGAAATTTCAATACGCGTATAACTGTCATATAACAAAGAATCCTTTTGCCAAGTTTGGTGAAATTCCTCCACAAGTTGTGAGAGGAGTTGATTTCAGAAGAACGTCCACCCTCATGAAATTGTCAAAGTACAAGTTATTTAATCAAGGGTCGAAACTCTGGTCAAATTTTCACAAACGAAATTAAATCGCAGTATGCGTATTACCGTCATATAACAAGGCCTTTTGCCAAGCTTCAAGAAATTCGTCCAAAAATTATGCGATTCACAGAAGGCGAGCACACCTTCATGAAAGTACAAGAGTCATTCTATAATTAGGGGTACATCTCAAGTCCAGGGCGGCACGGTGGTGTAGTGGTTAGCGCTGTCACCTCACAGCAAGAAGGTCCTGGGTTCGAGCCCCGGGGCCGGCGAGGGCCTTTCTGTGTGGAGTTTGCATGTTCTCCCCGTGTCCGCGTGGGTTTCCTCCGGGTGCTCCGGTTTCCCCCACAGTCCAAAGACATGCAGGTTAGGTTAACTGGTGACTCTAAATTGACCGTAGGTGTGAATGTGAGTGTGAATGGTTGTCTGTGTCTATGTGTCAGCCCTGTGATGACCTGGTGACTTGTCCAGGGTGTACCCCGCCTTTCGCCCGTAGTCAGCTGGGATAGGCTCCAGCTTGCCTGCGACCCTGTAGAACAGGATAAAGCGGCTAGAGATAATGAGATGAGATGAGATCTCAAGTCCATGTGCTGTATTTGTCAATTTCACTAACTATTAACTTCAGCCAATGATCTTTTGTACATTAGCACACATTTCTCTTTTATATAATACAAAAAGTCAACAAATTACATCATTTTACTCTGCAAAAATGCATATATAATACTGGAATTTGGTATTTTTATGCTGTCCGATTTTCCAAATGTCAGGTTTGGTCTTCATATTTACATTTTAAAAAAAGGTTTTTGTTTAAAATTTTTACAAATATTTATTCATGGTAATTATTATAATATGACAAAAGTGTTTAAAAGCCTAAAATGCTTTATATTATAAATTAAATGAAGAATTTTGTGTGCGTCCGAGAAACTTATGTCAACTGTGTTACCCACTGACCCCCCCCCCCCCAATAAATCGGCAAATGGTTTGGTCCTAAGTCATGTGACCAACATCATGTGATGTCATATCCTCTTTGGTGGGAAATTTGAAGACCGTGTGGTAAGTTTTGAGTTCACCTCTTCAATATTTTCATCAATACTGTTGTATAGTCCTAGAGAGGGTTAATTGTCTGTCCACTGTGTTGTCAACATATTCATATAAACCTGATTTAGAAATTGTATTTACAAAGTATACAGCTAAAGATAATAAAAATATGAATTGATTAAGGTCTTGTAGTGAAAGCTCTGAGGTCTGCAGTTAGCACAACACTCTAAAAATGGCCGAAATGTCAACTGTGTTACCGTCAACTGTGTTACCCATCAGCTATGACACAGTTGAGGAGGAGTATGTTTTTGTCACTTAATCTTCATATTGACAGACAAACAGAATGACTTAATATGTTCAATTTGTTAAATAAGCTACGTTTCTCTGAAATTGTGCCTAAATGTTGTTTTAACAGTTCACCTGAATTCATCAGCTTATTTGTAGTTAAATTTAAAACAATAAAAAGCTCTTTTTATCCTAAAAAGTGTCCTCTTGTCCTTCTGCCCTGTCAACTGTGTTACTCCCGTCAATTGTGTTACATTGCCTGTCAACTGTGTTGCAAGTGTTTTTTGTGCTATAAATCTCTTGTGTTTGATGAACTGTAAAATAAAAGATTGGGGATTATCTCTGGATAGGGAAGTCTTGTATAAGGAGGGAGAACAACTCTAAATTCGACGTCTCATCTCATCTCATTATCTCTAGCCGCTTTATCCTTCTACAGGGTCGCAGGCAAGCTGGAGCCTATCCCAGCTGACTACGGGCGAAAGGCGGGGTACACCCTGGACAAGTCGCCAGGTCATCACAGGGCTGACACATAGACACAGACAACCATTCACACTCACATTCACACCTACGGTCAATTTAGAGTCACCAGTTAACCTAACCTGCATGTCTTTGGACTGTGGGGGAAACCGGAGCACCCGGAGGAAACCCACGCGGACACGGGGAGAACATGCAAACTCCACACAGAAAGGCCCTCGCCGGCCCCGGGGCTCGAACCCAGGACCTTCTTGCTGTGAGGCGACAGCGCTAACCACTACACCACCGTGCCGCCTAAATTCGACGTAACAAGGATTTATGTTGAAAAAAGTGTCATTCTGCATCACAGTGAACCATAAAATCCTATTTATGAAGCTCAAAATTCATATTTTCCATAACAGTTGTACAGATTCATTAAAATCATCTTGTTAATGGACTTAAGCACTTTCAAACAAATGTGTTTTCAAATGTGTAGTATTTTTATATATGTTTAAGATGACATAACATTTGTCCGTAACACGGTTGACAAAATAAACAATCAAATGTTCATTTTCATTAAAACATTTTAAAAGTAATTTAAGATTAAGCTTGGCAATTAATTTGTTTAGGAACTTGAGGGTATATACCATGGAAACATATAGGTTATTTATTGAAAAAGAATACTGATATTTTGAGATTTTGCTTGACATGAAATGTACCCCTAATTATAGAATGACTCACAAGCTTGTTAATCAAGGCCTGTAACTCTGGTAAAATGCGACCGAATTGAACAAAATAACAATACGCGTATTACCGATATATAACAAAGCCTTTTGCCAAGTTTCGTGAAATTCCTCCAAAAATTGTGAGAGGAGTTGATTTCAGAAGGACGGACGGACATCGCCACGACATAATACCCGTTCGGGCGTTTCAGCCAGCGGGGGATAAAAACATCCTGCTTGCTCGACTAGATACCCTGCGAGTATCTCAACAGCAACAACAGCTCACCTACCTCCTGTTCATATTTGTCTGATTATCTGTTCTTTCTGAATAATGTAATGCATTCACATTTATCCACTGCACTGCTATTCAAACTGGGCACATGTTACATAAGTTGCGGAGTGACGCTGGGGGCCGGTGTGGAGAGTTGAGCTAAGAGGATGGCGTCGAGAAGCATGGGTGGAGGAGGAATACATCTTTGTAAAAGTGTTTCTTTTGTCGATTTAAGATCGATCCGCTGCATCTGGAGCTCATGTGTCATTACCCTGGAACAAGAACTCGCAGTGAGAAGACGATAGAAAACCTGCTTGGTCGAAAGTCCGCTATTTAATTGAAGTCTAAGGGCAGTTGTTGAATTCTGTCAATAAGCATTCAGCAAAAATGCCAAAACTTGGGGTTTGTGATATTAAAATCGTTACACGGAACTGACTGCGAATGTTGCCAGTGCATCGAGCCTACTGGGAGCATGTAAGCATTATGCAAACCACTTCATGCTTATTTGTTTTCTTTCATAGTTAGCCAAATTAGCACTTAGAGGCGAAATGCTGCGTGAACCTTTGTCTATGTGATGTACTTGTTTCTGGAGTGAGTGAATAAGGCTGATTTCTGAGTATAAGTGCTAGCATACGTAAAGCTTGGTCCTTGTATCTACTGGTAGTTGTATATATGTATGTATGTGTGTGGAGTGTGATCCATCATAGACCCATGCCTGGCTAAAGCTCCAGTGGGATTGACTGAAGCCGAAAACAGATTAGCGAGGGAAGCTCAAGTGAATCCAGCGATCAGTAAAAGCCCAGCTGGAGACAGTTCCAGGAATAAAGAGGTCTGAAAATAGGGCAAAAAATTATTATTATGTATCACAGAGAGATGAGAGCAAATGGTAATGCAGGGGGAAAAAAAAAAGATCCTGCTGCAAAAGCTTTCTGGGAAACAATTAGCCTAAGTGACAAATTAAGGAGTGCAAAATTGAAACTGGTGTCCAACTTGAAGCTCGATGTGTTTTGTCACGCGATAAACAAACATGGACGTAATCGCACCAAATAAAGTGAGACATAACACGAACAAATAAAGATGGTGACGATACGGCCGCTGGCAGCCGTCCTGCCTGAGCCCACGGTGTTGAGGTGTTGCGTCGGTTCTCAGATACAAAACACAAAGCTAGCGAAAAACAGAATCGCACCGTGATCCCACACACGTCTGCCCATCCCTTCGTCTCGGCACACGAGCACCGAAAGCCTCTCTTGGTTGACCTTAATCCACAGATTGAATGTGGGGAGCAGAACGTCCGCGTTAAGTACTGTGAGTGTCTTAAAAATGTGGCGGCTTAATGACAAGTGAAAGCTCTCAGGCTCGTCTCTTACACGTAGGTTTCACGTTCCTGCTCTCTGTCCGTGTACATCTTATAGTGCAAAATCAAACCTAATGCTGTTGCAACACGTAGAAGGAATGAGTACGGGAAGATGTCGGCTCTCAAGTAACGTTTTAAAATCATTTCGTATACAAAGCATACGCATGCTCAAACTGTTCAGGCTTATACAGTTAGGTCCATAAATATTTGGACAGAGACAACATTTTTCTAATTTTGGTTCTGTACATTACCACAATGAATTTTGAACAAAACAATTCGGATGCAGTTGAAGTGCAGACTTTCAGCTTTAATTCAGTGGGTTGAACAAAATGATTGCATAAAAATGTGAGGAACTAAAGCATTTTTTTAAACACAATCCCTTCATTTCAGGAGCTCAAAAGTAATTGGACAAATTAAATAATTGTAAATAAAATGTTCATTTCTAATACTTGGTTGAAAACCCTTTGTTGGCAATGACTGCCTGAAGTCTTGAACTCATGGACATCACCAGACGCTGTGTTTCCTCCTTTTTAATGCTCTGCCAGGCCTTTACTGCAGCGGTTTTCAGTTGCTGTTTGTTTGTGGGCCTTTCTGTCTGAAGTTTAGTCTTTAACAAGTGAAATGCATGCTCAATTGGGTTGAGATCAGGTGACTGACTTGGCCATTCAAGAATATTCCACTTCTTTGCTTTAATAAACTCCTGGGTTGCTTTGGCTTTATGTTTTGGGTCATTGTCCATCTGTATTATGAAACACCGACCAATCAGTTTGGCTGCATTTGGCTGGATTTGAGCACACAGTATGTCTCTGAATACCTCAGAATTCATCCGGCTGCTTCTGTCCTGTGTCACATCATCAATAAACACTAGTGACCCAGTGCCACTGGCAGCCATGCATGCCCAAGCCATCACACTGCCTCCGCCGTGTTTTACAGATGATGTGGTATGCTTTGGATCATGAGCTGTACCATGCCTTCACCATACTTTTTTCTTTCCATCATTCTGGTAGAGGTTGATCTTGGTTTCATCTGTCCAAAGAATGTTCTTCCAGAACTGTGCTGGCTTTTTTAGATGCTTTTTTAGCAAAGTCCAATCTAGTCTTTTTATTCTTGAGGCTTATGAGTGGCTTGCACCATGCAGTGAACCCTCTGTATTTACTTTCATGCAGTCTTCTCTTTATGGTAGATTTGGATATTGATACGCCGACCTCCTGGAGAGTGTTGTTCACTTGGTTGGCTGTTGTGAAGGAGTTTCTCTTCACCATGGAAATTATTCTGCGATCATCCACCACTGTTGTCTTCTGTGGGCATCCAGGTCTTTTTGCATTGATGACTTCACCAGTGCCTTCTTTCTTTCTCAGGATGTACCAAACTGTAGATTTTGCCACTAGATTTCACAGCTTAAGGATGGCTTGTTTCACCTGCATGGAGAGCTCCTTTGACCGCATGTTTTCTTCACAGCAAAAGCTTCCAAATGCAAGCACCACACCTCAAATCAACTCCAGGCCTTTTATCTGCTTAATTGAGAATGACATAACGAAGGAATTGCCCACACCTGCCCATGAAATAGCCTTTGAGTCAATTGTCCAATTACTTTTGGTCCCTTTAAAAACAGGGTGGCACATGTTAAGAAGCTGAAACTCCTAAACCCTTCATCCAATTTTAATGTGGATACCTTCAAATGAATGCTGAAAGTATGGACTTTATGTCCATTATATAACTATAACTTGAATATGTTTCAGTAAACAGGTAAAAAAACAAAATTTGTGTCAGTGTCCAAATATATATGGACCTAACTCTATACACACACACACACACACATCACTCGTATTTTTCATACGAGCGACATCCAGGACATGGAGAACAAAAACCGCGACAAATCTCTATATGTCACTCATGAGGAAATCAATGAGTTGTTTTGATAAATTTGGGCACATTTTGTTTGTGAATGTGTCGATATAATAAAAAGAAAATCACATACTGGCTTGAGGATATGATGTTGATCTTCTCGTGTTGAAAAACTCGCATTTTTCATACGAAATACATCACGGATCTGAGTAACCTATTTAAATAATATTGGCTGGCACTGAGTGGCCCTCAGATATATTCCATTCAGCTAGCATGATACTGAACGAGTTGAAGACGAGTCGCTGAATGGAATATATCTGATATACCATGAAAAAAGCCAGCCAATATTATTATTATTATTATTATTATTATAATACACTCTCTTCATATCAGCATTCTCAAAGACCAATGCTAGCTTACCCACGACTTGGTGCTGTTAGCGCGGCAGACTAGTTACCTTCCAGCCGGTGCAGTGTTCGCGAAGGCCAATGCTAGCGCAGTCAAGACGAATATTATTATTCTCCCTGTGTAATTTACTTAGTTACTTTTAAAATCAACATCGACACCTACACACAACGGAGTGACCTGGCAGCCAAAATTCTCTCAAAATCTTCCACTTTTAACGAAGCAAACCTCGCTTCGTTAAAATGTTTGTTTCCAAACTGTCAGAGTCACTCGCTAGATGGAAGTTTTACATCACCAACATGTCTCTTTTCCAGTTTTTCGATGTCCGTTGGTATGTTTTTCTCTTGTAAACATGCGTGAAGAATATATAATGAAGCCTTTCTGCTGTTCAGCGCATCTTCAGTTTCAGCTAATCCTAGCAGTAGTGCTGGATTAGCCTCGTCTTCTCTCTTTCCCGGCCGACAAAGAAATGATTGTCCGCATGCGCGGCAGAAAAGTTTGGTCATTGGATCTTCACATGAGCGCTGACGTGTGCCATTGGACGTTGTCAAGACAACACGCAATGTCGTAACAATATTGCACGCTCCTTCTCCATTGGGTAGAGTGGCGTAATACACGTAGGATAAGCAATATGATAACGATATTGCATGCCATCAATAAACCCACTAGGAGGGAATAGGATACATGTTTTTATTCCATCAAAAAAGGTGTCTTGTATGTATAGCAATTCCCGATATTTCACTCCGATGATGTCACGCCCAGTGTTTTCCCGCTGACTAGATGTTTGACGCGTTGTCAAAATGGTGAACTGGTTCAAAATTAAAATTCTTTTCATTAACTTGCGTATATGCTTTGTGGATGTGTCCATATAATATAAAGAACATTACATGTTGGTGCGACGATATAAAGTTTATCGTGTCGTGTTGAAAATATTTTCGCTCATTCATGAGCTATAGATTGATTCACCGCTCAAAGATAAACGTCATATCTTTGGGCAATTGTAATAATATTTTATACATATAAAGGGGTGTGCTGTAGTAGGAATATAATCCACTGGAGGGAGGGGGGGGTTTATTTCGCTTATACCACAGCAAATTTCCAATGACTACAAATTTAAAACCATTAATGAACGAAGCATGGGCGGCACGGTGGTGTAGTGGTTAGCGCTGTCGCCTCACAGCAAGAAGGTTTTGGGTTCGAGCCCCGTGGCCGGCGAGGGCCTTTCTGTGCGGAGTTTGCATGTTCTCCCCGTGTCCGCGTGGGTTTCCTCCGGGTGCTCCGGTTTCCCACAGTCCAAAGACATGCAGGTTAGGTTAACTGGCGACTCTAAATTGACCGTAGGTGTGAATGTGAGTGTGAATGGTTGTTTGTGTCTATGTGTCAGCCCTGTGATGACCTGGCAACTTGTCCAGGGTGTACCCCGCCTTTCGCCCGTAGTCAGCTGGGATAGGCTCCAGCTTGCCTGCGACCCTGTAGAACAGGATAAAGCGGCTACAGATAATGAGATGAGATGAGATGAATGAACGAAGCATCATGCTTTAAACCCATTTATAGGTCCGAGACAAGTTTGTTCCTGTTAGTGTGTACCTTATGATACTTTTTTGAAACGGTTGTCCCTTATTATGAAAACTTATCTATTGTGAAGTCTGTTACAAAGCGCTGGAGACTCTTTCCATCTCCTTACTACAAACTACAACACTTTTATACACTTGATTTGATAAATAACACCACGTTTTTAGACTCTGTTGATGATTATGCTTCGATTATATAACCTGTATGAACATGGAAGTCCCTGTTACTACAGAAATGATAACGTATTAGGAGGAATGCATTAATACATTAATATAAGAAAGGAATATAAAATTAACCTCCTAGGGCTTAGCGGTCACATGCGTGGACAGCACTTTTTAGAAATTCGGAACAAGAATCCACATATGTGGACATACTTTTTCTCAAAAAGTACATCTTATCAAAAGATGATGCTTAATTTTTATTCTAATCAGGTTCTAATAAGCCCAAATAGCAAAGAGAAATTAAAAAATGCATGTAAAAAAACAGCTTGGGCCTTAGGAGGTTAAGATACTTAATGCTGTGGAGCGAGACACATCAGCGACACAACTTACTTCCTGTTCTCACTTCATGATTAACAGTCATTCCCTCACCACACCGGCATCTCTTTCTCTCGTTCCTGAGAAATCGACAGGCGTGAACTCCACTGTCCTGAACATTTTCCCTTCCTGGGAATTTTTACTGAGCTCTGTCTGTGTTACAAAACGCTGACACCTGAGACTCCTCAGGACTGTAGGTTTTACTTTGTTAAACAACTGCATGTTCATTATTAGTCGTCGATTATGTGTAGCGTCTGCCTTACAACTGACTGTTACTTTAGAAACAATAACGTCTTTTAAAAAAAAAAATACAATGTCTTGTAAAAGTATTCATCCCCCTTGGTGTTTGTCCTGTTTTGTCGCATTACAAGCTGGAATTTGGAGGATGAGCACTATTTGATTTACACAACATGCCTACTACATGAAAGGTGAAAATTGTTGTTTTATTGCGACACAAGCAGTAATTAAGATGAAAAAAAAAACAGAAATCTGGAGTGTGCTGCAATTACAACTACAAGTCTCTTGGGGTCTGTCTCTATCAGCTTAGCACATCTAGCCACTGGGATTTTTGCCCATTCCTCAAGGCAAAACTGCTCCAACTCCTTCAAGTTAGATGGGTTGCGTTGGTGTACAGCAAACTTCAAGTTATACCACAGATTCTCAATTGGATTGAGGTCTGGGCTTTGATTAGGCCATTCCAAGATATTTAAATGTTTCCCTTTAAACCACTCCAGTGTAGCTTTAGCAGTATGTTTAGGGTCATTGTCCTACTGGAACGTGAACCTTTGTTCCAGTCTCAAACAGGTTTTCCTCCAGAATTGCCCTGTATTTAGTGCCATCCATCTTTCCTTCAGTCCTGACCAGCTTTCCTGTCCCTGCAGATGAAAAACATCCCCACAGCATGATGCTGCCACCACCATGCTTCACTGTAGGAATGGTGTTCTCAGGGTGTTGGGTTCGCGCCACACGTGACGTTTCCCATGATGGCCAAAAAGATCAATTTTAGTCTCATTTGACCAGAGAATCTTCTTCCATGTGTTTGGAGAGTCTGCCACATGCTGTTGGGCAAACTCCAAATGGGTTTTCTTAAGCAATGACTTTTTTCTAGGTCACTCTTCCATAAAGCCCCACTCTGTGGAGTGTACAGTTTAAGTGGTCCTATGGACAGATCCTCCCATCTCTGCTGTGGATCTTTGCAGCTCCTTCAGTGTCTTTGTTGCAATTTTCCTCCAATGTAATCACTACAACTGGGATCAACAGCGCATCAATTCCTTCCTCTTTCATTTCAAATGAAGTGATTGCACATCTCGAATAATTCCCTCATGTTTACACAGTTTTAATATCCCCTTAACGTTTAAGGGCACGTTCACAATTCGAACCAATTTCCTTTGTTTTTGTTTTTCTTTATGCTTGTTTACAGCACGCTCGTTCTCGTCAGCGTCGTTGCACCAGCGAGTCTCTGGATGAGACTGCAGTAAAAGATAATAAAGCCATCGTACAAGCATAAAACTATTTCATGAGAGAGGCTCATGAAGAAAGTACTGTTGATAAGACTACGTTATAATATCTTGAACTAGCCTGGAAGGAAGTTTGAAATACGCACTGCTTAATGGTTTTCAAAGGAAATCGGGCATGTCGTAAAGATTTTTACACTCGGGGGGGGGGGGGGGGGGGGGGGTAAATAAATAAATAAATAAATAATGCTTTAAAAGATTCAACGTAAGCGGACATAACCCGAAAAGGAGGACAAGCTGCGATGAGACAATGACAGTCACAAACCGTCATCAGTAAAGAGCCTGTTGTGAATCCTGAACGCTGTCCATCATCGACTGAATGGATTGTTCTGCCAAGAAACACACAGAAATGTGTCACAGAAGGCATGTGAACAGCAATAATAAGTGCACAGAGAGAGAGAGAGAGAGAGAGAGAGAGAGAGAGAGAGAGAGAGAATTAACGTTTGGTCGTCTATTTCCAGGGAAGACCTGGCTTCGTGCTGTACATGGTGTATTGTTTTTTTTTTGTTTGTTTTTTGGTGTGTGTGGTTTTTTTTGTTTTTTTTTCCAGTGGTCCAGCAAAGTCCCAGGGCCAATAATGGAAAGAAAATACGGTCTGTTCCTTTCATTATCAGCTGACAGCTTGCAGAGAGATGCTTAATAGGATTCCGCAGAAGGCTGTGGCTTGCTTTCAGGAAATCCCGGCCCCTCCAGCCCCATCCTCCCCCTCCCCGCACGCCATCTCTAAGAACATGTTCGGTTTCTGTGGTGTAATTTTACTGAGAGATGATGTAGCAGTAGCTAGTTAAGTACATCAATACAGTATATTTATACAGAACCTGGCTACCATGAATAAATTATCTATGTGAATTTACAGTAGTTCAGAGTCCAATGTCTTTGTATGAGAAGTATGACAAGCTTTCCTAGGCATGTAACGATATATCGTGCGACCATAAATTGCAATACAAATTCATGACGATTCGAACTGATGAAATTAAAAAAAGTCGTGATTATTAACAGGCTGTGTAATCTCTTTAGTTTTTCCGAGCTGTAATTGTGTTGTTGAGACAGGAGCGAGCGCAATAAATGTACAATAAATGGAGTGCACGTGACTTCAACATAGGCGGACGTAACACAGCTCTAATGCCACAAAATGCACAAAAAAACCAGACCTAAACAAGCTCAACTGTGAGCTATACGCTCACTTACATATCCCCCCGCTTTTGCCTAGATCATAATGCGAGCAATCGAAGGAATAGGACACTTATTATGAATGCTGACTTCAACAAATAATGAACCCTGAAATGAGTAAGTAAAGAGCCGTGTCTCTCCCCAGGGATTTCAAATAGCATCCTGGTAAACTGTCATTTTGAAATCGCATTTTGCTTCTTGAAACCGCGTCAAAATCCACCCTATACACTACCGTTCAAAAGTTTGGGGTCACCCAGACAATTTTGTGTTTTCCATGAAAAGTCACACTTTTATTTACCACCATAAGTTGTAAAATGAATAGAAGATATAGTCAAGACATTTTTCTGGCCATTTTGAGCATTTAATCGACCCCACAAATTAATGTGATGCTCCAGAAACTCAATCTGCTCAAAGGAAGGTCAGTTTTATAGCTTCTCTAAAGAGCTAAACTGTTTTCAGCTGTGCTAACATGATTGTACAAGGGTTTTCTAATCATCCATTAGCCTTCTGAGGCAATGAGCAAACACATTGTACCATTAGAACACTGGAGTGAGAGTTGCTGGAAATGGGCCTCTATACACCTATGGAGATATTGCACCAAAAACCAGACATTTGCAGCTAGAATAGTCATTTACCACATTAGCAATGTATAGAGTGGATTTCTGATTAGTTTAAAGTGATCTTCATTGAAAAGAACAGTGCTTTTCTTTCAAAAATAAGGACATTTCAAAGTGACCCCAAACTTTTGAACGGTAGTGTATGTTTCGTAAATACATTCGGTCAGTAAACAGGAAGTCGATGTGTGACAGACCTGAAAACGGTATAGAACCCCAAGCTGAAGCTCGGTACCAAGTGGCTATGATTTGTCGTTGCTGAGAAAAAGGGTGTTTCAGACGGATGGAGATACGGACGGACAGAGGTAAACCAGTATAAACACCCCCACCCCCCAGAGCGAGAGTATAATAATAAATAACGATAGAGCTGTTGTGTGATTGATTGACTGTACAAATAGATTAAACAAGAAATCAGAGCTCTCTTTTTACAGACCGCTGAAAGACAAAGAAAAGAGAAGCAGGTGCAGGAAATATAAATGTTCATAAAAGTTTATTAAGAAAAGGCCTATTTGTTATTAACTTTTTCATTTTTAATAAAATGTTTGACTCCAACCTTTACAAATGTGGGTAAATAATCATTGTTGGTTCTTAAGAACATAAAACAAAAGATTTTTTATTTCACAAAAAGAATATTGAAGTTGATAAAGAATAGGAAAATAATTGCTTTTTTTTGGGGGGGGGGGGGGGGTAATAAAATTTTCTTCATTGACTGTTTTTTCAAAAACACTGTGGGGAAAATCAAATCGTGAACCCAAAATCGAATCGGACTGCAGGACTCAACTTTCCAGTTAAAATCTTCCTTTTTTATTTTTGTCTATTTGCAATGGCATCGAATGACGTGTATTCCTGCTCAAATGCAGCATTCAGTCCTTGTTTTATTTTGGTCTTTGGATTCGAGCCCAGTGGCCAACGGGGGCCTTTGTGTGGAGTTTGCATGTTCTCCCAGTGTCTGTGTGGGTTTACTCCGGGTGCTCCGGTTTCCCCCACAGTCCAAAGAAATACAGGTTAGGTTAACATGGAGCAGCCGTGGCCTGAGGTTTGGCTGAAGTGCCCTTGAGCAAGGCACCAACCCCCAACTGCTCTCTGGGCACTGTAGCATAGCTGCCCACTGCTCTGGGTGTGTGTATGCGCTAGGGCTGTAACGATATGCGTATCGAAATCGCGATACGCAGAGCCACGATCCGTATCGCGATACAAGAAGGCAGAATCGCGGTACACCCTTTCAAACTTCTCCTCAGCCCAAAAACAGAGGCGCTTCCAAACTTCAATTTATGAATACTTTACTTTTTATTTAAATTACATTTTAAACTTACTTAAATTACTTTTATTTTTTTAAATCTGTTAGTAAGTCGTTTTTTCGCCGACCTGCGACAATCTTCTGTGAGTCACGCAACGTCTACAGTCGCCACTGGCAGAGCATTCATTTCTTTTAAGCGGTCGCCATTCTGGTTGCGACGCGGGGAGCGAATCTGTAAACAAGCAGCTCATTGGCTGGCTAGGTGTGCCACAAGCCAATCACAATCACTTGACCGGAAAGGCATGCAGTGTTGCCAGATTGGGCGGGTTTAGGTGCTTTTTGGCTGGTTTTGAACATATTTTGGGGTGGAAAACGGTAGCAATATCTGGCAACACTGAAGGCATGTCTGCTTGGGCGGAAGCCTTCTGCAACAGTTACATTTTGACACGCGAGCAATGTTTCACCATAAAAATTCCGTAATTTCCATCTGTTTTCCGCGATCACAGAAAATCATTGGCCCTATGAGAGTGAGACAGTGAGAGAGCCACCCCCCCAAAAAAATCTTAACGGATTTACACGATTTGGAAAAATGACTTTTTCAGAACCGAAAAAAACAGAGCTTCCGGCTCAACAGTATTATTTTGAGAAATAAAACAATCTTTGGATATACATTTGTTCATTTTTCCATACATATTACTCATTCTCTGCAGTGGTCTGAATTATTTGTTATTAAACAGTTAATGTAAGTAAGTAAATGTTAATAAGTCAAATTTACTACTTTAAAAAAACATTTAAAAAAAATCGTGGGCGTATCGAATCGTGGGTCAAAAATCGCGATACGAATCGAATCGTGAGTTGGGTGTATTGTTACAGCCCTAGTATGCGCTCATTGCTCACTTGTGTGTGCATGTGTCTGTTCACTGTTTCAGATGAGTTAAAGCTGATAGGCAATGGTTTTAATTTTATGCACATTTGAAACTTTATATGTTAAAAAAAAAAAAACCTCTGTAATTTTCTTCTGGACCCAAGAAGTATTGTTAATAAGTAATAATTAAAATAAGTTAACGCGGATCGTGGCGAGTTTCTGTTCGGCTATTTTCGTGACCACTCGGTGCGTGGCGTCATTTAAGACAAACAAACTATTTGAGTTGAGTCCACTTCCGTTTACTTACATTGCCGTTCGGCTTGAGTGCAGACGTGCGTTCGGGAATTTCCAAAGAGAAACCCCATGCCTTATTGTTGTGCAGTGAACTGTAACAATGGGACCGGTTCAGGAAGAAGTTTTTACCTTTTTCCGAGAGAGGAGAAGAGGCAGAGAGTGGATTGGCTTTTTCCGGAAGAGGAGACGAGGTGGAGAGAGTGGATTGTGTGCGTGAAGCCAGAGGGTTGTTTTTTTCCGGAAGAGGAGACGAGGCGGAGAGAGTGGATTGTGCGCGTGAAACAAAATCAAGCAGTCAAAGAAGAAATGGAGCAGCAACGCTCAAGCAAAAAGGAGAAGACTGGAGGTACGGTAAACATTTTTACTTTTGCTTGCAATTGACAAGTCAAGAATCCTGAGGGATCCTGTACAATCATTGTGGAAATGAGACAAAGAGATATTTCCTCGCTTAGAGTAGGCTACGGTATAAATAGTATAATGCTGCGGATGGCAAGCTAATGTGACCTACCGGTGCACTGTCCAGTAATCGTTCCCTATATCCACTAGGGAGGGCGGTTTAATTATTCTTCAAAAGGCCTCTTATTTAGTATTACGACGAAAGTAAAAATTTATCATAACTACCAGGATAAATCGTTTGGGCGCGAGTCTTGTTGAGGTCCGGGGTCACCGCGATCAGAGTCGGCCGAGTCGCTGTCCGATTCCGAGGCTGCACGGTCAAACCAGTGAGCCACATTCACAGATTACTTTGCAACGGCCATAGGTTCATACATATATGGTTTCACCTCTCGATATTCAATTTGGAGGAGTTCCTACTTCAAAATCGCTATCGCTTTCAGACATTTTACACAACCTCTCACGACCAAAGTCCGTACACGTGTGCTCGGTTCGCAGGTAAACACAGAGCTGCTCCCAGTCTGTTTGGCTTGAATGACGTCACGATGACGGTCCCCTGGCGGTGACGGTGCGCAGAAGTGAGATGGAAACAAACCTTCGGAAATTGGGCAAAACAGTATATTTTAACCGTTTTATTCAATTTTAGGTGCAAATTAGACACTTGGAAGTTTGAATTCGCTTTTTGGGTCGTTCTTCTAGACAATAAAGTTGATATTCTACGTTTCACCTCCAACCACTGTCTATGACCTTTAAATGCAGACGTTAAATCTCACCAAGTCTGTGCTTGAGTGTACATGTGACAAAGGCTGCTTGGTTTCTTCTTGGCTTCATTTTGGGTGGTGGGGATGACATACTGTGTGTAGTCATTTTTCGTCCATGTTGTCCAGACCAAACAAAATACAAAGAAGTACAATATGAACAAACACAATTGTGACTGAAATTCTCGTTGCTTGCTATCCCACAATCCCTCGTGCACTGTGGTTTATGTACTTCCTATTGGAAATGAATTGGAGTGGAAAATTTCCTTCATTTCGCTGAATGAGTCCATCAGGGATTCCCTAAGTTGAGGTTGCGAGAGAAACACATGCGTCTCCACTTTTGTTTCATTCCTTTATTTTATAAATTAGTATTAGAAATATCAAACACGGAGTTTGTGTGCTAATATTTTGAAATGCTACTCAGTCACAAGAGTTGACGTTATTTCAGTCTCTCTTTATCCTGACATGCAACAATAAAAAGAGACGGATTTTCCCATGCAGCTAAAGCCGCTAACCAAACCAGAGTTACGCCTCGAATCCCACACATCCGCACGATACAGCACTGTTACTGAGTACCAACATGAACCAGGCTTCCTATTACAGTTAATGTGTGAATTTTAAAAACCTCTCATATCACCTTCAAACACAAAAAAGTAAGAAAGAAAGAAAGAAAGAAAGAAAGAAAGAAAGTACAAAAGAAAAATACAAATGTGTAAGTGAAAGTTAATAACCAAGATAAAAAGTGAACAAAGAAAAAGAAAAGGGAAAAGAAGGAAGAACAAGAAAGAAAAAAAAGAAAAAAGAAGGTGAGAAAGAATGCAAGTAGGTACAAAAGAAAGAAAGAAAGAAAGAAAGAAAGAAAGAAAGAAGAAAGAAAGAAAGAAAGAAAGAAAGAAAGAAAGAAAGAAAGAAAGAAAGAAAGAAAGAAAGAAAAAAGAAAGAAAGAAAGAAAGAAAGAAAGAAAGAAAGAAAGAAAGAAAGAAAAAAGAAAGAAAGAAAGAAAGAAAGAAAGAAAGAAAGAAAGAAAGAAAGAAAGAAAGAAAGAAAGAATGCAAGTAGGTACAAAAGAAAAATACAAAAGTGTAAGTGAAAGTTAATAACCAAGATAAAAAGTGAACAAAGAAAAAGAAAAGGGGAAAAAAAGGAAGAAGAAAGAAAGAAAGAAAGAAAGAAAGAAAGAAAGAAAGAAAGAAAAAGAAAGAAAGAAAGAAAGAAAGAAAGAAAGAAAGAAAGAAAGCTACAAAAGTGTAAGTGAAAGTTAATAAGAAAAAGTGAACAAAAAGAAAAAGAAAGACAGGAAAAGAAGGAAGAGCAAGAAAGAAAGAAGCTACACAAGTGTAAGTAAAAGTTAATAATATAAAAAGTGAGGAAAGAAAGAAAAAAGGGAAAAGGAAGAGCAAGATGATTGTTTCAAAGAAAGAAAGAAAGAAAAATATCAAGAATGTAAAGTCAAGAAAGTAAAAAGGTGAGAAAGAATGCAAGTAGTTACTATAGAAAGAAAGAAAGAAAGAAAGAAAGAAAGAAAGAAAGAAAGAAAGAAAGAAAGAAAGAAAGAAAGAAAGAAAGAAAGAAAGAAAGAAAGAAAGAAAGAATGCAAGTAGGTACAAAAGAAAAATACAAAAGTGTAAGTGAAAGTTAATAACCAAGATAAAAAGTGAACAAAGAAAAAGAAAAGGGGAAAAAAAGGAAGAAGAAAGAAAGAAAGAAAGAAAGAAAGAAAGAAAGAAAGAAAGAAAGAAAGAAAGAAGGTAAGAAAGAAAGTAAGAAAGAAAGAAAGAAAGAAAGAAAGAAAGAAAGAAAGAAAGCTACAAAAGTGTAAGTGAAAGTTAATAAGAAAAAGTGAACAAAAAGAAAAAGAAAGACGGGAAAAGAAGGAAGAGCAAGAAAGAAAGAAGCTACACAAGTGTAAGTAAAAGTTAATAATATAAAAAGTGAGGAAAGAAAGAAAAAAGGGAAAAGGAAGAGCAAGATGATTGTTTCAAAGAAAGAAAGAAAGAAAAATATCAAGAATGTAAAGTCAAGAAAGTAAAAAGGTGAGAAAGAATGCAAGTAGTTACTATAGAAAGAAAGAAAGAAAGAAAGAAAGAAAGAAAGAAAGAAAGAAAGAAAGGAAAAAAAGAAAGAAAGAAAGAAAGAAAGAACAAAAGAAAATTACAAACGTGAAAGTTAATAACCAAGATAAAAAGTGAAGAAAGAAAGAAAAAAGGGAAAAGGAAGAGCAAGATGATTGTTTCAAAGAAAGAAAGAAAAAGAAAAATATCAAGAATGTAAAGTCAAGAAAGTAAAAAGGTGAGAAAGAATGCAAGTAGTTACCATAGAAAGAAAGAAAGAAAGAAAGAAAGAAAGAAAGAAAGAAAGAAAGAAAGAAAGAAAGAAAGAGAAAGCAAGTAGGTACAAAAGAAAAATACAAAAGTGTAAAGTGAAATTTAATAAGATAAAAAGTGAACAAAAAGAAAAATAAAGAAGAGAAAAGGAGGAACAAGAAAGAAGGAAGAACAAGAAAGAAAGAAAGAAAGAAAGAAAGAAAGAGGAAAAAGTGTCAATATAGCCATCAAATAAAAGGAAAGTAGTAGTATTTTCTTCTTTCAGTTCTTGTTGAATGGACTTGTCCACTGGGTAATGAATAAAACTAATAATCTGATGTGAAATGAGATCTTCCTGGCCTGGTTTCCTGATCTATCCACTCCTGGTCTTTAGTGTTGAACAAGAAGCGTTTCACTCTGTGTCTGATGTGGAGAAGGCAGAACATCACGGATGTGCAATGGCTCAGCCCCCGACACCACTGGCATCGTCTTTGGCACAAACATCTCATCTCATCATCTGTAGCCGCTTTATCCTGTTCTACAGGGTCGCAGGCAAGCTGGAGCCTATCCCAGCTGACTACGGGCGAAAGGCGGGGTACACCCTGGACAAGTCGCCAGGTCATCACAGGGCTGACACAGACAACCATTCACACTCACATTCACACCTACGGTCAATTTAGAGTCACCAGTTAACCTAACCTGCATGTCTTTGGACTGTGGGGGAAACCGGAGCACCCGGAGGAAACCCACGCGGACACGGGGAGAACATGCAAACTCCACACAGAAAGGCCCTCGCCGGCCACGGGGCTCGAACCCGGACCTTCTTGCTGTGAGGCGACAGCGCTAACCACTACACCACCGTGCCGCCCTGGCACAAACATATTTATGAATATATATCGATCACCATGTGATTATAATATGATGTAAATACATCCATTTGTAATGATTACAACAAGCGGGCTGCCATGATCCTAAGCTTGGGAAATGCTGCATGCTGTGAAAGTGCATTGTAGAGCACTGAAAGGCCTGGGGAGCTTAGGGAGATCACACGCAGCCCTCACCACGGTACAGGATAAGCTCTTAATTAGCGAATTGTGAGCTGTGATCAGATACAATCTGATTGGAGAACACAGGGGGCTGGAGTTGCACTTTTCTAGTTCAATTACACTCCAAGTTGACAAAAAGCAGGTAAGAAAAGGCTACACTTAGGGGGTTCCATGTCTTATTACACCAATATGGCAGTGCCAGTGATAAAGACTGCACCACGGGGGGACTTTCTGGAGAAGAACCTGTTCCTGTTAAGACGATCACATCCTGATATCTCCTCAGCGAAAATGGATCTGTTCTTAAACATCACATTCCGCCTCACTATCAGCCCGTGCTAAGTTGACAGAGATGAAATGTAAATTTAAACAGGCTAAGTCAATGACTTGATTTGAAAGTATGGATTGGTTCCTTTTATCATGCAAATATTTTTGCGATTCGTGGCTAAAAACCTGCTGAGCAAATATCTGCCTGATAAAATCGTATTTCACATTAAGCAACTGACTGATGAAGATGGTTAACAAATAATACTTCAGGACTTAAATATGAGCTAGCTATGAAAAATGTCACGTTGGTCATCTCTTCCGCATACATGAGCTCAGACACCAATGATTGGCTGGTGTCACTGTGATTGACAGGAGAGTAATGCCATCATTAAAATGGAGCGCGAGATGGACTGGCAGATTGAGGTGGCGTCAGCAGTAATGCGGGTGTTGTACCGGTCTGTCATGGTGAAGAGGGAGCTGAGCCAGAAGGCAAAGCTTTTGATTTACCAGTCAATCTACGTTCCAACCCTCACCTATGGTCATGAGCTTTGGGTAGTGACCGAAAGGATGAGATTGCGGATATAGGCGGCTGAAATGAGCTCTCTCCATAGGGTGGCTGGGCTCACCATTAGAGATAGGGTGAGGAGCTCAGACATCCGGAGGGATCTCGGAGTAGAGCTGCTGCTCCTTCATGTCAAAAGGAGTCAGCTGAGGTGGTCGTGCATCTGATTAGGATGCCTCCTGGGTGCCTTCCTTTGGAGGTTTTCCAGGTATGTCCAACTGGGAGGAGACCTTGGGGTAGACCTAGAACACACTGGAGAGATTCTATAGCTCATCTGGCCTGGGAGCACCTTGGGATCCCCCAGGAGGAACTGGAAAGCGTTGCTGGGAAGACGGACGCCTGGAATACCCTGCTTGGCCTGCTGCCACCGCGACCCGACTTTGGACAAGTGGAAGAAAATGGATGGATGGTAATGCCATCACTCCCACCCTGAGAGTATGGCCAATTTTGATCTCTTGGCTCCTGGCCATGGATGGCTGTAACAACGTTCAGATTCGAACTCGAGATCTCATGATGATAAGTGTTGACAGTTGCAGGAGAGCAAAGCAAACAACCAACCAGTGTTTTTAACCTCTACTTCATGAATTATCATCATCAACAACAACCATACATTGTGTTTGATTTAATGCAGTTACCTCGCCCGGGACGGAGTCCACCAGGGGGTGAGGTATTGTTTTCGGTTGGGTTTGTTTGTTTGTTTGTTTTGTTAACTATATTAAGGGAAAATGGCTGGATCAATCTTCATACAACTTTCAGGATTAGATGGGCATTGGTCTCAAATAGAACCTCCAACATTTTGGGGGTCATCCGGTCAAGGTCAAGGTCACCAAAAAGGTCAAAATCGGGTTTTTTTTGCGATATCTTCCTTCATATTCATCGTAAGTGCTACCGGGCGAGGTTTGTTTTGCCTGGCAACACTTGTTTAATCTTTTTTGGGGGGTCAAAAGCTTTCTTAATGCAGTTTTTAACCATTTTCTGTGATTCTTCAATTAACCTGACAGAAAGTGCCAGAAGCATGGGTCACAACGTTCACTATATGGCCAAAAGTTTGTAGACATCTGACCATCACATCCGGGGGAAGCCATGACCTAAAGGTTAGAGAAGCAGCTTTGGAGCCAAAAGGTCGCTGATTCAATTCCCTGGACCAGCAGAAATGGCTGAAGTGCCCTTGAGCAAGGCACCTAACCCCCGACCGCTCCCTGGGCTGCCCACTGCTGTGGGTATGTCAGGGTCCTGTTGTACATATCTTTGGATAAGAGCATCTGCTAAATGCCTGTATTGTAACGTAATGGAATGTAAGCGTACCCTCCAAAATCTAGTGGAAAGTCTTCCCAGAAGAATGGAGGTTATCATCACAGCAAAGAGGGACTAAATCTGGAATGGAATGTTCAACAAGCATAAAGGTGTGATGGTCAGGTGTCAATAAACTGGAGGAAGGAGGCGAGGCTTCCAGACAGTGTCTGTTAACAAAACACCTTCCGGCTTTTAATTATTTCATTTTCGTACTGCGCAGCCCCAAAGCAGACAGCCAAATGCTCATTTAACGTGCCATCTTGTATTAACGTTGCTGTTTAACAATACGGAGCATTCCCCGGTGACAAACTGGAGCGAGCAACTATTCCATCTGGTAAATTAATTATGTTAATTTGCACTGCATCTGACAGACCATGGCTTGATGTGGGGTTTTTTTCCCCATCTTACAGCAAACGTAGCATCTCAATCTGTACTGCAATCAGTATATGAAACAACAGTGATCTCCTGTAGTCTGTAAAACGGTTTGACGACATAAGAGCTGCTAGGCGCCAAATGTTGGAAGGAAGTCACTCCAAAATCCATCTGTTATATTACCCACATCTCTCAGCGGTGGTGCAGTTTTGGAGCCGCTCTGTTCGAATCCGCGTGGGCCTCGGGGCCTGTTAAGTGCCCTTGCAAAAGTGCGTAACGGGCTTATTTGTATTTCGTGCATCACAGCGCACAGTGGATTTGGCCGTCTGCTCGGCTGCTAATAGGTGAACTGTGAATCAGAGTGAATCAGTAAGTGTGTGCTGGTAAGCGGGGAGTGTATTTTTGTGTTAATGTGTGAGTGTGTGCTTAATAGAAGCAGCAATTAAAGCAAACATGTTGCTGATCTCTAGTCTGAGAAACAGCAGTCGCAATAGTGAGCTCTGTCACAGACATGCAGAGAGGACAGTGACCTCTCTCTGTCTCTGTCTCTCACACACACAGACATTATATTATATGCACATACACACACAGTTCTCCTGAGCATGCTCAAACATACACACAGAATGAAAGACAGCATGTGGTTGGAGGACGGCGGCTTCTGGGGCTAATCTGATTTGGGATTTGATTTAGTGAGGATGCACAAGCTGGACTGGTCACGTAAGAGTAATTCAGATTTATTAATATAATCAACAGGACAGGACACATGTGTGTTTTTTTGTTTGTTTGTTTGTTTTTTCTTCCTGCAGCTATAAACTCAAACCATTCCTCATGCATGCCTTCAGTCAGGTTACAGTCACATTTTTATGAACTGAGTATTTTATAATAATTGTTATTCTATCCACATTCACTGGATATGAGCAATCATGCACTCTGATTGGCTACTCTACTATTAGGCTATCAGCTCATATACCGTGAGGAGAGAAAAACAAAATGGCCGAGCGTGTTGCTGAACCAACCAATGACGAAATAAAAACCTCTGCTCGGAAACTAAACCCCAAAAATATGCAAAAAAAAAAAAGCAGCAAAATATGGAATAAAAGCATTCGATGGTAAGAACGTATCTTTTTAAAAATAATTTTTCAAGAATTATTATTATTATAATGGGCGGCATGGTGGTGTAGTGGTTAGTGCTGTCGCCTCACAGCAAGAAGGTCCGGGTTTGAGCCCAGTGGCCGGTGAGGGCCTTTCTGTGCGGAGTTTGCATGTTCTCCCCATGTCTGCGTGGGTTTCCTCCGGGTGCTCCGGTTTCCCCCACAGTCCAAAGACATGCAGGTTAGGTTAACTGGTGACTCTAAATTGACCGTAGGTGTGAATGTGAGTGTGAATGGTTGTCTGTGTCTATGTGTCAGCCCTGCGATGACCTGGCGACTTGTCCAGGGTGTACCCCGCCTTTCGCCCGTAGTCAGCTGGTATAGGCTCCAGCTTGCCTGCGACCCTGTAGAAGGATAAAGCGGCTAGAGATAATGAATGAATGATGAAAAAAAAAAAATGCTTGGTTTCTCAAAATCCAGTGAATGTGGATAGAATAAAGCAGTTATTCCACTCACTCAATCTCGTCGTCTGTGGCTTAGAGCTGACGAGGTGCATATCGGCTCATGTACGGCTCGATTTCTTGGAATAACTGTTAAACAGATGCTGGTAAAAGAAATTAGGTACGCGTCGATACCAATCCTGGCATCTCTCCGATACTGCGTTCATTTACTTGTACCGTACATGTAACGATACCAATATTCAACACCATGTGATGGTATGAGCCGTAATCCTAGCATGTGTTGCTACGCTAATGAACTGACAGCACTCACAATGTAGATATATTTCATGACAGAGCATGAGGATGGCCAACACAAGAGTGCAGAGGTGTATGAACAAGTCTGGCCACTGGATGCAAGTAAGGTTATTTGCCGGCATGGAGAAACTGCTGCTGCATGTGCGAGCAGTTCAGTTCAGCGAGCACTGAGTATCGATTCATCGAAATAATACAAATTAAAGCCAAACCACAGCTCGTCTTGGATTAAAAAGTGCATTACAAAGCATCTACAGTACAGTACAGTACATGCAATCCTCACTGCTGAGCTGAAAGGCCAGACAAACAATGTAGCATAGCATTCTTTTCGAGTCAGACGAATTGAATGAACAAACAAACAAAACCCTTGAGACCTGACACTCTATAACATGAAACACACAACAGCGAGAACTAACACTTCGATGTGTGCCAGCATGTACAGTGGCACCGTGTTGATGTTAACAGCGTCTGTATCTAAAGCTCACACGCCCACCGATTCATCGGGCCACTGCACGCACTTTCTACTACACGAGCAGAAGCTCAAGTGGAGCGTGTGAGAGTGTGAGTCATCAGGGATAATTAAAAACAAGAACGGTCGCTGTGTGTTTGGAAAGGTATGGCTGGCGAAGTATGGAGGGCGGGGTGAGAAGGAAAGGCAGAGCGACGGTGCTGCAACAGTTGTCTTTGTGGAGGGAGCAGATGCAAAAGCAGCACAAGAGATGGAGGGAGACGGAGAGACAGATGGGAACATGAGAACCATCAGAGCAAAAAAAAAAAAAAAATCAATACCACAGGATACTGTGGGTTAAGAGAGAAATGGGGTTGACAGAAAGAGCACAAGGAAAAGACGCTGAAATGAATATTGATGTAGTCGAGAGAGCGGGGAAAAGCTAAAGCAAGAATCAACAGATGGAGTCGATGGAAGGTCTGGAAAATCTAAAAACAGGACAGAAAGACGACACAAATATCAAACCAGCCAATCACTACTCACTGGAGTCGTCCGAGTCGTAGCCCTCCATGTCGGGCTCTTCCTCCTTCCTGCTGGGTGGAGGCAGGGCGGAGGCAGAGGCGGATGCGGCGCTGAAGGCCCGGCCCAGGTCGTCATCGTTGTCGCTCTTTTCTCGGCCCGTTTCGGTGGCTGAGGAGGCAGCGGCCGGGGTGGAGGACAAGGACGAGGAGGAAGAGCGCAGCGAACCGGTGTGCCTCAGGACCGGGGCTGCTGTAGGAGGGAAACCCCGCGGGTAGCGGGGGAAATAGTCAGAGATCTGTTTGATGGGCTGGATAGGGCCCGGGCACACGTCAATAGCCATGTGCTCCTGGATGCTGATGGTGGGCTTTTCGCTTCGGCGCTGTGTCATGCATGCGGCCGTGCGGGCGACGCCCCCCAGGAGGCGGGGCGGGTGTAGAGATCGGCAAACGACTCGACCGAAAAGTCAGGAAATTGTTCTTATTTGGAAAAAAAAAAAAAAAGTTAGAAAAATGTCCACCTGACTTCTTGTCTACCTAGCTTCTAGAAGGTCTCCACTTGTAAAGTGCACCTTTGAAGAAAGGAAATAAAAAGCTTTGATGATCTGGAGCTCGATGCTGTGTGTACACAAGTGAGTGTGAGAGTGTGTGTGTGTGTGTGTGATAAGAGTAAGCAGTTGCAACTACATGCAGAGTGCCAGCGGAGTGGTACTGCAAGCTGTAAGCATGCCGTCTACCTCAGAGCTCTGCTCAAAGCTCTACAAAAAGCACTGAGGCTGCCCAAGCGCCAGCCACTGGAATAAGTGAAGAGAGACAGAGGAGGAGACGGAGAGAGAGAGGGAATAAGTGAGAGAGGGAGGGGACAGGATTAGAGCGAGGAGGACGGATTGGCTGATGTCAGTGCTTAGCAACGAGGCGGTAAACAGGAACCACCGGTGCGGCTACTTAATTATGCTATTAGTCCCTTCCATCTGTCAGATAGCGAGAGAGACGGCTAATCAGAGATGGAGAGGAGGGGGGTAGGGAGGCAGAGTGCTCTCTCCATTCCTCTAGACTGACGGTAGCGTCGTCCTTTCACAGACACAACAAATCAACTGCAAAAATCAAGTGCAACAAGTGGTACATTCCTCCACGCAGTGACCGCATATCCAAGAAAATAAATAAATAAAAATCAGAATTAAAGGAATAAGCCACCATTTAAAAAAAAAAAAACATCTCTTTATACAGAGTCTGTAGCATATGGATGCATAACCATGAAGAAGAAATTTCTCCGTCCCAACAAAGAATGCCTCGATGACCTCCTTCCTCATGTCGTCTCCGGACGTTTTTCCTTGTCGCTGTTAAAAACGCTGTACAAATTCGTGAACTTGGCGAAATTAGCGTTCAAGGGAATCACAGATGTGCTCTGTATACCACAGAATGAAGAATTCAGCAATTTCTTCTCTTCTGTACAAGGCTAAATAATTCATAATGGATGCGAACGTGATGACCACGAGTTGGCCTGGCGGTTAGCGTGTTCGCCTTTCGACCATGAGCTCTACTCATGGGCTCTACTCACGGTCGGATCATACCGAAGACCGTCATAAAAACAGTACGCCGCAAAATAGTACTTTGCTTATGGACGTGATTCAGAAATTAGATTTACACCCGGGCACTACGTTTTCAATCTCCTAGATTGAGTTCGGACATGCTTTTCTGCTTAGTGCGGTTGTAAAGTCAAGTCAAGTTTATTTGTATAGCGCTTTTAACAATAAACATTGTCGCAAAGCAGCTTTACAGAATTTGAACGACTTAAAATATGAGCTAATTTTATCCCTAATCTATCCCCAATGAGCAAGCCTGTGGCGATGGTGGCAAGGAAAAACTCCCTCAGACGACACGAGGAAGAAACCTCGAGAGGAACCAGACTCAAAAGGGAACCCATCCTCATCCGGGCAACAACAGACAGCATGACTATAACATTAACAGTCCTAACAAAGTCAGCTTCGTTGATGCTATAAACCCCCCACCGACGGAAACCCGAGTGCAAAACCGTTCACGACAACCGCAGTCCCAAGCAAGAGTCCAGAGCGTCCTCCAGGCGTGACCCCTAACTGTCCACATGGGGCCGTCCTCCACAGGAGCGATGCGATGAGACTCCAACCAGACCCAGGGCACCAGGATGGATCAGGCAGGTCCGAGGAGCAGAAGAGTTAAGAGTTACTACGCTTTGAGGGATTTCAGGTTCGACCCGATGTTCCCTCTTTAGCAGTTTCTTAAGAAGCCGGACACTAGCACAAAATCGTGCCATGTTGCCTCAGGAGACCCTGCCCAGCCAAAATGTAATTCTCGCCAGGATCCCGGTCAGGACCGACATTGCCAAAGAGCAGATTCATCCGTGTACATGAACGTGTGCTATAAAGGATGACTATAAATGGATGTTTAGTGCTGGAACAAGTGCCACTCAGCAGAGTCAAAGTGACACGGTCATTAGGAAGGCGAGGAAGGTGTAAATAAATATATTAATCAAAAAAAAAAGCTCTTCGGAATTACGGAGAAGGCAATTCAGGCCAATTAATTTCCTCGAGTCATTAAGGAGTCATTGCCGGTGCACCTGCCGTAACTCTGTGGCAGGGGGAAGAAAAAAAAAAAAAGAAAATGCATGGTGAGACGGCAAACCTCATTAATTCTCATCCTATCTTTGTAATCCCTTCTGGAGGACTCTGTCCTTCGCATTTGTTTCAGAGATGGATTTTTCCCCCCCTCTATCAATGCACAAAAATAAATCTGCAGAAGAACACATTTACTGTGCTGATTGAGAAAAATACGAAGAACTGATGTAGTCAGAGCAATGGAGGCAGGGAAGGAATAAATGCCATACTGAAAAAAAAAGCACAAATGAACCGCAGAGCAATGCTTACTGAATTGAGGATGAGAATATTGATGGATGAACGCTACAGAAGAAAGATAAATATTGACAAAGATAACCAGAAAAGATGCATCAAAAGCCAGGCGGACAGAGCGATTGTGTATCATACAGCTGTTTACCATCGTAAGCCTCAGGGAATCAACAGATCATGCAGTCAGATGTGAAATAATAAAGCCTTCGTTCGAGATCTATCACGATACAAAACGAATGAGCTCCACCAGTGAGGCACGGCGTGGCTGACTAAGCTCGAGTAGCATCCGAATACTCATACTGTCGCACTTTTCGTCAAAGTGTGCTATTGTGTTGTTTTTTTCGTCTCCCTTTAAAGGCTGGTCAGCAATTTTTTTTAAGTTATGAATTCTCGTTGCAATGAAATGCCAGATTCTGTAAAAACAAATAAAGTAGACCAGTGTCATTCAAGGCGGCACAGTGGTGTAGTGGTTAGCGCTGTCGCCTCACAGCAAGAAGGTCCGGGTTCGAGCCCCGTGGCCGGCGAGGGCCTTTCTGTGTGGAGTTTGCATGTTCTCCCCGTGTCCGCGTGGGTTTCCTCCGGGTGCTCCGGTTTCCCCCACAGTCCAAAGACATGCAGGTTAGGTTAACTGGTGACTCTAAATTGACCGTAGGTGTGAATGTGAATGGTTGTCTGTGTCCATGTGTCAGCCCTGTGATGACCTGGCGACTTGTCCAGGGTAGAGCCCTGCACTCCCGCGGGAGTCCCGCGGGACTCATGGGACCCGCCGCAAAGCAGTGTGGCGCGGGACAAATTTTGAAAGCTCATTGCGGGTGCGGGCGGGACCGGAAGTGCACATATGCGCACGCGGGTGGGAGCGGGAGTGCACATATGCGCGCGTGGGCAGGAGCGGTGATGAGCTGCAGTCCCGCTAACTAAAATTGTTTTTGAAATAAAATTTATAAATTATTAATTTATGTCTATCATATATAATTTGTGCTGGATATTTTGTTTGGCATTAATAAAAACATTTTAAGATGCCTAAATTTGCAGAGAGAGTCAGATGGAGTGAGGAATGGCATCTTAAATTTGCCATTGATCACCCTAACGGGAAATCCTTTGATCACTCTAATGACTCGCAGTTCACACCCAACTAGCGAGAGAACCATGAGTGAAGTTATTTACTGCTTGCGTTAGTCTACAACTTTAATCAGAGAGACAGGTTACACAGTGACGGTAGGCTTGACTCAATGCTATCCCAGAAATCCTTCCTGTAATATGCAAATGTGGCTGTCCAATCAGAGGCGGCCAAATTTGCATATTACAGGAAGGATTTCTGGGATAGCATTGAGTCAAGCCTACCGTCACTGTGTAACCTGTCTCTCTGATTAAAGTTGTAGACTAACGCAAGCAGTAAATCAATTCACTTCTCTTACTAGCTCTGCTTTGCAATAAAAAAATAAATAAATTAAAAAACAAACAAAAAAAAAAAACACCATTGGTACAAAGCAAGCCCATTCACTTTTTTATGCTGATCAGACAATTACGATGGTTTCTCATGTGATAAAAATGTGCGATTCACGATTAAATATTTTAATCGCTTGACAGCACTAATTATTATTATTAGAGACACTACATGCTGAATTCAGAAACAAGGTAAATAATAACAAACATGAGCTGTAGATATTTATGCTCAAATCCACTCAAAGTAGGGGGCGGGGCACCATCACGCTGTGTCAAGACAAGAACTTTCCTGAGAAATAACGCGAACGTCTGCATCATGCGGGATTTGCGGGCGGGAGCAGGACAAAATATGGCAGGCGCGGGCGGGAGCGGGACTGAAAATCATAATTTTTTTGTGGGCGCGGACGGGAGCGGGACTGAAAATCATAATTCTTTGCGGGCACGGGCGGGAGTGGGACTGCACAATGCGGGCGCGGGCGGGACTGAAAAATCCGACCCGCGCAGACCTCTAGTCCAGGGTGTACCCCGCCTTTCGCCCGTAGTCAGCTGGGATAGGCTCCAGCTTGCCTGCGACCCTGTAGAACAGGATGAAGCGGCTAGAGATAATGAGATGACTGTCATTCAGCCGATCAAAACACGAAGCCATTGGTATGGGCGTGCTGTTTCAGGGTGTGGCTTTGGAGGGAAAACTAAACTGAGCTGGACACAGAAATTGCTGACTCTCGTACAATCTAAAGTCTGAGAGAATTCGTTACTGGGTTGTTGCTGTAGTCTGCAATACCAGTTAAAAGGCTTCTATTCTAATGCAATGGTTTTTCTTAATGATTTTTATTCATTAAACAACACGTCATGTCTTAAAATAATGACATACGTCCTTTCGCTTAGGGGCAGCACGGTGGTGTAGTGGTTAGCACTGTCGCCTCACAGCAAGAAGGTCCGGGTTCGAGCCCCGTGGCCGGCGAGGGCCTTTCTGTGCGGAGTTTGCATGTTCTCCCCGTGTCTGCGTGGGTTTCCTCCGGGTGCTCCGGTTTCCCCCACAGTCCAAAGACATGCAGGTTAGGTTAACTGGTGACTCTAAATTGACCGTAGGTGATTTGATCTCGGACACATTAAAGCTAGACCGCCTTTCAGATTTTTCATAAAAAGAAGTTTCCCCGACACCTAATTATTTTTGTTTAGTGGACCGAAAGCTACTGAATTCGAATCATAGACTTGCAATTTTATTCTTTTTTTTTTAAATAGAACAATTAATGAATTTAGAGCTACGTGGCCTGAAATTCGCCGCTATTTTTTCCTGCGTCACCATGACGCAATTCAAGATACTACGTCATGCATGACGTGGTGGGGTTTTCCCCGTTTGCGCAAGGCAGATGCGCAGTTTGTGAACAGGCAAGGCAGGCAACTGCTTGGGGCCCCCTGGCCCAGGGGCCCCCCGAGAGTCGGGGCCCAAGGGCTTATTTATTTTGTTTTTTATTGTTCTTTACCATTGTATTTTCACATTTGGAATTTAAAAAACTTTGGTTTCATACATTTTTCATTGGTGTCAGATTACTTATAACATATTGGTGATGAACACTGGTCAGAAGGGCCCCCTGGAAATTTTTGCTTGGGGCCACAACAGACTCTAGAATCGCCTCTGGCGCAAGGCATTGTGGGATACAAATTTGAAACAATTGGAGGATGCGAACGAAACGTGAAAGAGCGACTACAGTAACGCAAAGCAAGACGAAAAGACGTTGTGTTCTCTACGAAGGAAAGGAAACGCAGGACCAAACTAATAAATATTGGCGCTCAGCGAGCACCTCGGTGTGATCAGCTGTTTGTTTAGGGACAGAATGATGGAACTGTTGGTGCACGCTCAAAGGTAAACCTGCGCATGCACACACACACACACACACACACACGTTTTTTTTGTTTAGATATTACAGAAATAAACAGAGCACAATGACCAAATTTCAGAGGGAACTAAATTTCACCGATTTTATGAAATCGAAAGGCCGTCTAGCTTTAAAGGCGGCAAGAAACTCGTCCACTAATTAACTTTTGACGAGGCACACCTGTTAACTGGAAAGCATTCCCGGTGACCACCTCATGAAACTGGTTAAGATAATGCCAATAGTGTGTAGAGCGTCATCAAGGTAAATGTAACTCTGCAGAATCTAAAACATGAAACATTGGGTTGTTTGGTTTTTTTAAACACTTTTTTTGTTTTACCACATTTTTGTTTACGTCTTCAGTATTGTTCCACAATATGGAAAACACTAAATACAGAAAAACCTATGAATGAGTAGAGTCTACCTATGGAGTACATCACCTAAAGAACGTTCAGTGCTAACCACTAGAGATAGTTTTCACTGACGTCACGGCATTCCGGGGAACGCCCTCCAGCCGCCATCTTGTGGGGCTAACAAAATGGACCATCGCTATTACCGGCTACGTTATCTCGGACGAATTTATGAAGTTATATAGTCAGTTTTCTAAAATAAAGATCAATGTCGGCAAAATCAAGCAAACAGAAGTATATGGATACATTGGACGACATCTCACGACAACGGTATGCAGCCAAACTGGCCTTGATTGGGGGAATTGACCCCTACGAAGTGGACAAAGATGCATTTTCAAGTGACTATGCAGGGCTGCCATCCATATCGTACCCTGATATTGTGAACTATTTCGTGAATAGTAAAAGTGCCTACACACTTGATGACCTCAAAGCATACAAGTCGCTGGAGTCATACAATTATTTTGTCTGTGGCTGGGTCCGTGAAGTCCACCATATAAAACCAAGTGACAGTCGTGTCCTAGTTACAGCCAAGGTATGTAAACATTGGAATTTTAGAGCTCTCAACAAGTGTCAAATAGAAACGTGACAAACGAGCAATATTAAGTGTACATTACAATGTAAACGTACACTCAGCGGTTCCAGTTAGGCATTCTCCAGAGATTGTTTACACTATGTTTTGGTTTCCAAAAACAAACTTAAACACAATTGATTGTTTATTTAAACAACTTACCACTTATAAAATGATCGGAGCAGACTTTGCTGTGTTTGGAAGGCTGATAATCCTTGCGGTTGATTCTCGCAAGCCATAGATTTCTCCTTTGTATGCTGAGTTTCTTTGTTTGCTCGCCTTCGTGCTCCCGTACAGTGGGAATTCCATAAACGCTCTGCTTGACGTCATCATCTGACCTATTACGACAGCCGTGAATACAACAGGTGTGCACCATTGCTAGCTTTAAATAGCCTGCTTGGGTTCTTTTGAAGACTTTGTACTTGCGCGTTACAATGTGTGCTCAGTGACCCGTACGATGGCCGCCACTAGGGAATCCCCGACTCTGTGACGTCATGTGAAAACTATCTATACCACCGTGCTGCCCAAATGAGTAAGGGTGTACAAAGTTTTGACCGGTACGCTATATACATGCAAGTTTCAAGCGAGACACACGCCCACAACTTTGCGGATAATGGTGAGCTAACAGTTACTCGGGGACTTGTATGGGAGACGATTCACATCAATAGATTAAAAAAAAACGTGCGTGATTGTTACGATATGCTGAAGGTTTCTGGGAGGAGAGGTTTATTTAGCACTTACGGAAGGAGTTTCCAAATGTCGGCGCTTTGGAAAAGTCAGAACTAAAGCTGTTTATTTTACCGACAAGGGAAAGTCTTCGGTTTCTTGAACGCTCCAGAATATTCAATGCAATTTTAAATGTGACGACGTTTATAAAATAAGCTGGGAAATTAATATCGGAAAATAAGTGTGATGAGTGGAATAAAGCACTTCACAATGTGCTGTGGAAAACAGTCAGTCTGCTTCACATCATAATCATGGTTGATTATTTTCCACACACACACACACACACACACACACACACACACACACACACACACACAGCCCACCCTGAAGTGCTTTATGCCATCCTTATACAGTAGCATCAGAATACTGAAGATGGCAGTGTATTCCCTTGCCTTTCATTTGGCTCTCTCTCTTGCATGCTTCATCCTCCCACTGTTTTTCTTCACAAACACACACACACACATGTGGCAAGTCTCCTCCAGTTCACCACATGCTTTTTCATCCTTCCGTAACGACTCTTTCACGACATCGTCAGTGATTGAATCCGGGCTGAAAGAACAGCGAGATGAAATAGATGGCTCGATGCTGGATGGCGGAACTTTGCAAATGTCACTCCTGAGACTCCAGACATTCAGAGAGAGCCGTGGATCACAGGCACTGTGTGCAGCAAAGTTCACGAGTGGTGACATTTCTGTGCAAAGCATGGTGGACCCAAACTGTTTCTTTAGCTATTCTACAAGGAACAATAGCAGACTGGAGTTGAGTAGCTGGGGGTTGGGTGATGCTGCATGCAAGAATTCGTAAAGATGAGCAGAACGCTGCTTTTATTATGGGTGGCATTTGGATGCACAAAAAAAGGATTCAAAATAAAAACAAGATCAACTGTGACCTACTGCTCGCTTACGTACCTCCCCGCTCTCGTTTATATCAGAATGCAAGCAATCGAAGGAATAGGACGCTTATTATGAATGCTGACTTCGACAAATAATGAACCCTGAAACAAGTACGTAAAGAGCAGTGTCTCTCCCCAGGGATTTCAAACAGCATCCTGGTAAACAGTCATTTCAAAATCGCATTTTGCTTCTTGAAATAGCATCAAAATCCACACTTTATGTTTTGTGAATATATTCAGTCGGTAAACAGGAAGTCGATGTGCGACAGACCTGAAAATGGTACAGACGGTATAGAACCCCAAGCTGAAGCTCGGTACCAAATATCAAGCAGTTATGATTTATACTTGCTGAGAAAAGTGATATGAAAATTTTGTAAATCCACGCTATATATGTTTCGTGAATACATTCAGTTGGTAAACAGGAAATTGATGTGCGACAGACCTGAAAACAGTACACACGGTATAGAACCCCAAGCTGAAGTTTGGTACCAAGTGGCTATGATTTGTGGTTGCTGAGAAAAAGGGTGTTTCGGACGGACGGAAATATGGAGATAAGGACAGACAGAGGTTAACTAGTATATCCTGCCTCCTTCGGAGCGGGGGGTGTAATAAAAAAGAGCTGAAATATATTTCATTTTTCTAAGTAGTCAGACCCTCGGTTAAAGTACTCCAAATGCATCGAGCTCCGATACAGCTAGTGTGCTTTGAATATTTTGAGATGTCTCTAGAGCTCGTCTGGAGTCCACCCGGCGCAAATGCAATTGATTGGACACGATTTAGAAAAGGCACACACTTGGGAACAAGGTCCCACGATTCACAGTGCATGTCAGACTTAACCACAAAGCTATGAAGTCCAAGGTTCTCTATTCACCTCTGAGATCGAATTGTATTGAGGGACAGATCTGGGAAAAGGTATAAAACAATTTTCCAAAGCTTTGATTGTGAAAATCAGGTGCTGCTTATTAACTGGTAAGATTCTGCTTATGTTGAAGCATGGTGGTGGAAGCATTATGCATTATGGTATGGGCTGACTAATCAGCAGCAGGTACGAGGAGACCGGTCAGGATTGACGAAAGGATGAATGCAGCCAAAAGGACTTGAAGAAAATCTGCCCCAGATTTGGAAATGGACAATCTGGAATACAGCCAAGATGATGCTTGATTGGCTTGGGTCAAGTCTCTGATTGTCCCAGCCAAAGCTCAGACTTGAACCACATGGAACGTCCGTGAAGAGACGTGGAAATTGCGGTTTACAGATGCTCCCCATCCTATCTGATTGCGCTCAAGAGGATCTGCAGGGAGAATTTGAGAAATAAAATAAAATGGGTCTGAATACCTTCCAAACTCACTGGATATTGATTCCATCCGATGCTGAAAGAACCCTAAGGTACGAGGATGTGCTTTACACGGGACAAAACTATCAAGCCTTCCAACTGGTATATATTGATCCAGCTGCAATATTGTCCTCTTGCTGAGAACAATAGATCCACCCACATCATGAAGCACGATAGAACACCAGATAATAGCCAAAACTGCAGGAGAGGGGGTAGAGTAGTGTTTACAGCAGGGCAATTCAATTTTCGACATTTGGCTGGACGGGTGGACACATACTGGCTGTATATAATTGCACAATTTAAAAAAAAAAAAAAGGGTAGTAGCCTACTCAAGCGTTTACCAAATACACATGGGACAGTCGGTCATTCAATCCGATCAGGGAGAAGCTTGAGTAATTCTCTCATTTATTTCAAGAACAACGGTCCTTTTACAAATAAACCGTGCAGAAATAAAATATCAAGCTGAACTTCTGTTATTCCGAAAAGGTTAAATGACAGCTTGAGCCTGCGCATGAGGTTCGGCTTCTTTTGCAGGAATGAAATAGTGCTGCGTGCTAATTGTCTCGTGTAGCTTTTAATGGACCTCGGTATTAACCAATAACATCTGTTACACACACTGTGATGCAAAAGAATAACAAACAGTGACTCAGTCAGTCAGTCATTCATTCATTCATTAATCTTCATTAGCTGTTACGCTTCACGCATTTGTCCACACACACACGAGCCCTATATGACAGTTGAAGGATTTTCTCCCTTTTTTTTCTGAGGGAAAAAAGAAGCGACAGCTCAGATGTGTCAAATATCATCAAAACAAACATGAAAGAAGTCCAGGCTCATGGTGAGAAACCACGTTTTGAGAGTTCTAGCATTTTTTCGATTTCAAACTTTATCATAACGGAGGAGAGCGAGCCCTCTGATGTGTCTTTTAATACTCTGGCTACACTTCTGTTTGATCAGTCAGAGGGATAGCGAAACGGCTAAAGGTAATCAGTAACTGTGACAGGCAACTTCCATGTAAAGCAGAGTTATTTTATTCATAACACGTCTGTAATAAAAGCCATAAATGCGTCTCAACCTGCATACTACCAGATGAAATATATCCAGCTCCGGGGGGAAAATAAATAAATAGACCACTGGGGGCAGCACGGTGGTGTAGTGGTTAGCACTGTTGCCTCACAGCAAGAAGGTCCGGGTTCGAGCCCCGTGGCCGGCGAGGGCCTTTCTGTGCGGAGTTTGCATGTTCTCCCCGTGTTCGCGTGGGTTTCCTCCGGGTGCTCTGGTTTCCCCCACAGTCCAAAGACATGCAGGTTAGGTTAACTGGTGACTCTAAATTGTGAATGTGAGTGTGAATGGTTGTCTGTGTCTATGTGTCAGCCCTGTGATGACCTGGCGACTTGTCCAGGGTGTACCCCGCCTTTCGCCCGTAGTCAGCTGGGATAGGCTCCAGCTTGCCTGCGACCCTGTAGAACAGGATAAGCAGCTACAGATAATGGATGAATGGATGGATGGAAATAGACCACTGCAAAATTATCAGTTCCTCTGGTTTTACTATTTATAGGTGTGTGTTTGAGAAACATGAACATTTTTGTTTTATTCTGTGAACTACTGACAACATTTCCCCCAAATTCCACATCAAAATATTGTCACTTACAGCATTTAATTGCACAAAATGACAACTGGTCAAAATAACAAAAAAAAGACAAAGTGTTTCCAGACCTTGAACAATGCACAGAAAATCAGGATCAGATTCAATTTTAAAAACACAAAAGCTACTAATAGTCCAATCCCATAGAAGAGCTACTGTAGCACAAACTGCTGAAAGAGTTAACACTGACACCTTTCTGTTTTAGCCAGCATTAACTTTTTCAGCAGTTTGTACTACAGTAGCTCTTCTGTGGGATTGGACCATATGGGCTAGCCGTAGTGCCCCATACGAATCAGTGAGCCTTCGACACCCATGACCCTGTCGCCGGTTCACCGGTTCTCCTTTGGATCCTTGGACCACTTTTGGTAGGTACTAACCACTGCTTACCGGGAACACCCCGCAAGATGCGCCATGTTGGAGATGCTCAGACCCAGTCATCTAGCAGTCACAATTTGGCCCTTGTCAAAGTCCCTCAGATCCTTACGCTTGCCCATTTTTCCTGCTTCCGACACATCAACTTCAAGAACTGACTATTCTCTTGCTGCCTCATATATCCCACCCCTTGACAGGTGCTGCTGTATATATTAGGAATATTAGATACATTACCTAGTAATATACCTAGGAGAAGAGGTCTATGGACAAACTATTGAACATCATGGACGATGCCAGTCACCCTCTGCACACCATCATCAGCAACCAGAGGAGCCTGTTCAGTGGCAGAATGCTCCTTCCCAAGTGCAGGACGAACAGACTCAAAACCTCCTTTGTCCCTCACGCCATTAGACTGTACAACTCCTCTCTGGGGGGGAGGAGGGGTAACAGGAGGACAGAGGACGGGAAGGAGCAGTAGCCTAGCCTAACAATAAGCAATACCGGACAATGTGCAATATAACGTGCAATATAAAGTGCAATATCTCTCCTGCAATATCTCTCTTTTTTTTCCTTTCCCTCCTTCCCCCCTCTCTCGCCCCTTCCTCTCTTTTTTCTTCCTTTCTTATTCTTTTTTATATATTTGTATATGTAAATACTTAATTTATTTTAATTTACCTAGAAGTTTTCTCTATTTATTTCTTTCCTCTGTTTATCTGTAATGATGCTGCTGGAATCTTAATTTCCCTGAGGGAACCCTCCCAAAGGGATCAATAAAGTTTTATCTAATCTAATCTAATGTTCAATGTGCGATTAGGAATATAGAATTGAATTCTATCCATATACAGTGGTATGCAAAAGTTTGGGCACCCCTGGCCAAAATTGCTGTTACTGTGAACAGTTAAGCAAGTTGAAGATGAAATGATCTCTAAAAGGCATGAAGTTAAAGATGACTCATTCCCGTTATATTTTAAGCAAAAACTATTTTTTTCATTTTCATCTTTTACATTTTCAAAATGATAAAAAAAGGAAAAGGGCCTGAAGCAAAAGTTTGGGCACCCTGCATGGTTAGTACCTAGTAACACCCACTTTGGCAAGTATCACAGCTTGTAAACATTTTTTGTAGCCAGCTAATAATCTTTCAGTTCTTACCTGGGGGATTTTCATGCGTTCGTCCTTGCAAAAGGCTTTCAGTTCTACAAGTTTCTTGTGCTGTCTTGCACGCACTGCTCTTTTGAGATCTATCCACAGATTTTCAATGATGTTTAGGTCAGGGGACTGTGAGGGCCAGGGCAAAACCTTCAGCTTGGGCCTCTTGAGGTATTCCATTGTAGATTTTGAGGTGTGTTTTGGATCATCGTCTTATTGTAGGACCCATCCTCTTTTTAACTTCAACTTTTTTTTTTTTACAGATGGTGTGATGTTTGCTTCAGAGTTTGCTGGTATTTATTCGAATCCGTGCTTCCCTCGACCAGTGAAATGTGCCCTGTGCCACTGGCTGCAACACAACCCCAAAGCATGATCGATCCACACCCATGCTTCAGAGTTGGAGAGGTGTTCTTTTCCTGGAATTTGACACCCTTTTTTCTCCAAACATACCTTTGCACATTGTGGCCAAAAAGTTCTATTTTGATTTCATCAGTCCACAGGACTTGTTTCCAAAATGCATCAGGCTTATTTAGATGTTCATTTGCAAACTTCAGACGCTGAATTTTGTGGCTAGGACGCAGGAACGGTTTTCTTCTGATGACTCTCCCATGAAGGCCATATTTGTTCAGGTGTCACTGCATAGTAGAACAGTGCACCACCACTCCAGGGTCTGCTAAATCTTTCTGAAGGTCTTTTGCAGTCAAACAGGGGGTTTTATTTGCCTTTCTAGCAATCCAACGAGCAGTTCTTTCAGAAAGTTTTCTTCATCTTCCAGACCTCACCTTGATCTCCACTGTTTCTGTTAACTGCCATTTCTTAACATTACGATCTGAGGAAACGGCTACCTGAAAACACTTTGCTACGTTCTTGTAGCCTTCTCCTGCTTTGTGAGCGTCACTTATTTTATTATTCAGAATGCGAGCGAGTTGCTTAGAGGAGCCCATGGCTGTTGATTTTAGGGACAAGTTTGAGGAGTCAGAGAATTTATACAGCTTTGAAATCTGCATCATCTGACCTTTCCGAACGAAGAATTTGAACAAGCCACAGCTCAATAAGCTAATTAAGGTCTAGAACCTTGGTAAAAGTTACCTGAGAACTCAAATGTATTGGGGTGCCCAAATTTTCGCATGGTATCCCTTTTCTTTTTTCACTCTCCAATTGTACAAAACAAAAATAATACACAAATCTTGCAGAAAACGCTGAAAAGAAATGTCTCGTCTTTACCTTTATGCCTTTTGGTGATCAGTTCATCTTCTGCTCACTTAACTATTCACAGAAACAGACATTTTCAGTAAGGGTGCCCAAACGTTTGCATGCCACTGTATGTGGAAGAACTGTGAAGTGCAACCTATGATATGAAATGTTTTTCCAGAGGTAGCTTTCAAAAAAGCATTTTTATACCATGGAGGGAGGAAGTCTATTCTAAAAATGGCAGATTTTACATCAGGTTGGATTCAAGAGTTCACAGGGAGGCCAGTTACGCAGAGGTCTCCGAGCGGTTGAATGATCAGGAAAGGACAGACTATGCATTGCTCTCTGGGTAAACTGCCTTCCCTGGTTGAAAAGAGAGACATTAAATAAACATACTTCCTGCCACAAATCAAAATATCTATACGACAGAGAGAAAATGAGAAAAACACTTAGTCAAACTGGCAAAAGCTGTTAAATACTCAAGGAGAGTTCCTGAAAGCGCCTTCAAATGACAAATATATCATTCTGCTTCATTAAGCATTGCTCTTATTGCTTGTAATTAATCATTAACATTTGCACTAAGTGAACGACGTCTGTTCAATTTAGAACCGTCTTCCTTTCAGTAAAAGCAAACATTAACACGGTACATCCACAAAACAGAAGCCTGCGTGAGCAGCTCAGCAAACACATGTGGAAACGATGCTTTGAGCAAATCACAGATGCCACCTTTTGAAAAGAGAACGCGAATGGCAATAGAGCAAATTGCCACAGCAAGATAAAATAACCTTGCTGTGTTGGGTATGAGCACATACACACGAGGCCAGAAAATATCTGGGGAAGGGAAAAAAACCCCCCTATAGATTCCAAATAAACTCATTTTGCTTCAAAGTCCCTTCCCACACCATGTGGCGCATAGGGTGGCACCGATCTCCGTTTCCTTAGCCCTCGGCCTCTCGCCTATTACATAGCTAGGGTTATAGTGGGGGGGCTAGTCCTCTGGTAACCACGAGAGTTTGACTCCCCACTCGCATCTGTATTGCAGCGTGCCTTGCCAGACGGCAGCAGGTACCATTTTTATGATGGTGTTTGGTATGACCCAATCGAGAGGCGGACACGCTAACCACTAGGCCAACTCGCGGTCATTTTGCTTCACCTTGGCCTAAATTTCCTCTTCATTTTAAGAAAAAGGCAAGGCAAGGCAAGTTTATTTGTATAGCGCATTTCATACACACAGGCAATTCAATGTGCTTCACAAAAAATAAAAGCATATGAACAGTAACAAAGAATTAAAGTAAAAGTAAAATCATTAAAATCCAAAATTAAAAAGAAATTAAAATAAAGAATTAAAGTAAAATCATTAAAATCAAAATTATGTTAAAGGAAATTAATTACACTTTCGGTAAAAATTAATCAAGTGAAAGCATCTGAAAACAGCTTTGTCTTGAGCCTGGATTTAAAACTAACAACAGTAGGAGCATTTTTGAGATCATCTGGAAGTTGGTTCCAAAGCTTAGCAACTAAAGGCTGCTTCACCACACTTCGTTTTGACAGCTGGTATTACTAGCAAGTTTTTCCTCTTGTGATCTTAGAGACCTAGTTGGTGCATATAATTGAAACATATCCAGTAGGTAGCTGGGTCCCATCCCATTTAATGTTTTAAATAGAAGAAGTAGTGCTTTAAAGTCAATTCTATAGCTCACTGGGAGCCAGTGCAGAGACCTTAGGATTGGAGTGATATGGACGACCCTTTTTGTTCTTGTAAGAACCCTTGCTGCTGCATTTTGGATTAGTTGAAGCTCTTTGATGGTCTTTTTTGGAAGACCTGTGAAAAGGCTATTGCAGTAATCAACCCTACTGGAGATGAAAGCATGAATAAGTTTTTCTAGATCATGCTTTGACATGAGACCCCTGAGTTTAGAAATGTTTTTTAGGTGATAGAATGCAGACTTTTTTTTTTACCACTTTCATATGACTGTTGAAGTTAAGTTCGCTGTCAATAAGGACACCAAGGTTTTTGACAGTATCCTTTGCTTTAAGCCCCTTAGTTTCAAGAACAGTGGCAATCCTAAGCCTTTCCTCCTTTTTGCCAAATATAATTACTTCAGTTTTATCTGCGTTCAGCTGAAGAAAATTGTGAGACATCCATTTGTTAATTTGGTCAATGCATCTATGAAGAGACTCAAGAGGGGCATAGTCATTAGGTGACATAGCTAAGTAAAGCTGAGTGTCATCTGCATAGCTATGGAAGTTTATTGAGTTATTCTTAATAATTTGTCCAAGTGGGAGCATATAAAGGTTGAATAGTAATGGTCCCAGGATTGAGCCCTGGGGAACCCCACAGTTCAAGGACACGGGTGATGAACTGTGGCCTCCGATGGCCACATAAAAAAATCTTTGTTGTAGGTAAGATTTTAACCAGTTGATTACTATACCAGTAAATCCAACCCAATGCTCCAGTCGATGTAACAGTATGAAATGATCTACCGTGTCAAATGCAGCACTTAAGTCTAAAAGCACCAAGACTGATGTTTTACCAGCATCAGAATTAAGATGTAGGTCATTCATGACTTTAATAAGAGCTGTTTCAGTGATATGATTGGCACGAAAACCTGACTGAAACTTATCAAAACATCCGTTTGATGTCAGGAAGGCAGTTAATTGATTAAAAACAATTTTTTCAATTATTTTACCAACGAATGGCAAATTGGATATGGGCCTGTAGTTGTTGACTACTGAGACATCCAGGTTATTCTTTTTCAGTAGGGGTTTTACAACCACTTTTAAAAAGAGCCATATGGCAACATGATTAGCAACAAAGAGGAGAAAATAATACAGTGAATGAATAAGGATAAGCCACATCGACTGGTTCAATCGAGAACTTATCCATTCAGCTACCTGTTGCTACACAGGTCAAATGACACTGATAGTATGACAGGCTCTCTAGAATTACAGACTTTTTACGATTGGTCTTTTTGATGTCCTGACTATCGGTTGTATTCAGTCACGTGACTTTTGCTTGCGAGTTTACTTCCGGTGAATGAAGTGGTGGTCAGACAAACCAATTTGGCTGCCGTTATGCAGAGACCTAGTGAAACCGTCTCTATTTTTGCAGTTTAGAGGCCAATGCACATTCAAGATACCTTCAGAAAGTTGCTCTTTGCGATGCAATAGATCCTTACAGACTAGTAAAGAAGGATTTTTCCTATGATTTGAAAAATTATCCATCCGTTGAGTTCTCTGACATCTCAAACTCCCTGGTGGTGTTTTACATGGACAGACAGATGAAAACCTGGAAGAGCATGGAGGCGTACAACTTTTTATATGTGGCTGGATTAAAGATCTGGGGGATCAGGACACTACAAGATAAATCCTGTATCATTTATGCCTGGGTAAGGAGGCAATTTTGGGTTCTTTGTACGAGTCTTTGCGATGTTTGCTAGGACGCTACAGGCTTTAATATCAAGTGTAAACAAACCACAGCCGCTCCCTTCTTAATCTTCTCTGTGCTTCTCTTCCAGGTCGATCATTCACAAAGATCCACAGAAACCCCTTTAAAGACCTGGGGATTGGCGAAACAGGACGGAGAAGTTATCACGGCTCACTGTAACTGCATGGCCGGGGAAGCAGTTTCGTGCTGTTAACTCGTGAGCTCTGTTTTTGTGTTTACGTGGATCGTCTTGATTATCTTGTCTATCTAGTTCAGTGTAGGAGCCCAATCTACATCATCAATTGCTAAGGCATCCTGATAAATAAAGTGAAAACATACACATTAGTCTGCAATATGGTGACCACGATCAAACCGTAAACAAAAACACAACTGAGGACTTAAAAGTCTCCAGAACTTCAAAACATCATGAAATAACAGAAAATGGTGAGAAAAGGGATTTGCGAATCCAAACGAAATAAATCTGAGGGATTTACAAACCTTTCACAAAGTGATCACTGCAAACTCTAGCGTTATTCGACTCGGCTCCCTTCCATCACAGTGAAAGGATGAACAGCCACCTTTCTCGTCGTCTTTTGGTAAAATCCTTTGCTCTTTTACCCTTTATCACTTCATGGGGAAGAAATTTTTATTATTTTCATGGTTTGTTCGATTCGAACAGCCCAAAACAACGCAAGCGTAGGGCATTTTAACGACTTGGCAAGGCACCTCAGTGATAGTAACACTTTGTGAACAGTGAGCTCAGCTGACCATCACTTCACGTCTTGTATCTCGAATAAGGCGGCTGTGACATCGGATGCAACCCACCTATACTGTGGCATGCTCAGAAACGCACATTGGGATGTCCCCTACTTACAAGCAAGATAAAATGGAGGGGATTCGGCTCTCTGCTAACATGCGAGTGTTTGATATCTTTTGTAGACTTTTCTGGCCATGAAATTCAGGATCCTGAAGGTTGCAATCTGACTGGCTTTCTGTACATTTGTGCACACTTTTTTTTTCTTCCACACTGTGATGAACTGCTCCAGTGCCACCAGATCGACGATTCCCTCAGCGTCACGGTTGTCAGCCCTCAGCCACCGCCAGCAGGCATCCCGGAGTTGCTGGCCAAACGCGAATGGCCGGCCGACCTCCTCTAGACGTAGAGCGCGGAAGATTGTAGATAAGACTCTACTCCAAAAAAATTGACTTCTTGGAGTACAGTCTTATGTGTTGCAAAAAGGTCTGTGGTTGAACATCATCTTGCATAGTGGCTCTTTGCAACATGTACCGGTTATACATGTCAGATTCACTCACAAATGCAAGTTCTGCAAGAATGACGGAAAAAAACCCTAATAAATGAGAGAGAGAGAGAGAGAGAGAGAGAGAGAGAGCAGAATAAAAGTGCAAAGAAATCCTAGCTGGGCTAAATGAAAATGTGTGTGTGATGATGGGCACACCGATTTCCCTACATTATGAATCATTATCTATAATCACCATTATTCTAGAGCTCTCACTGACTATGTTGCACAAGCTGGAAACATGCAAAAACCTACATTTTACAACACATTAAAAGCAGGTCACATACTGATTACAAGAGTGGACAGGAGTGTCCCACTGCATTCGAGTCCAACACATGCCTGAGGCAAGCAAGTCATGTTAAGAATGATGGCCACCCATTTGCCCTTCATAGGTTGGTGATGCATGGATTAAGTGTCAAGCCGCTCACATATAGCGCTAACCACTGGGACAAAAATTGAGTGGCTAAATTACCGTTTGTAACTCCTGAGGTTTATTGTATGGTCTTCGGGTTAATTGAATGTCTGTCAGTGGTCCTATTCTGAAAATTCATTACCATTACCATGGCTCAAAGAAAATTTCAGCAACTGATAGTTTGTTTGCCAACACTTCATTATGTGGGAACATTATCTGTGGGTTTTTTTCCCCCCTTCTGGAAAGCCTCTAGGCATGATTCAAGGCAGGAGAATACATCACGAGCCAATTACACCCACAGCCTTCCAGACCTCGGTAACAATAGCAACCAGATTCAATGACAAAATGGACAAAACCAACAGTTTGAATTGCAAGACTATTCAACATTTTCTGAGGGCAATGCTAGGTTGCTTAGAGGCCAATGCCAGGTTGTTTGGAGGCCAATGCCAGGTTGTTTGGAGGCCAATTCAAGATTGCTCGAGGGTATTTCCAGGTTGCTTGGAGGCCAATGCCATGTTGTTTGGAAGGTATTACCAGGTTGCTCGGAGAGCATTTCCAGGATGTTTGAAGGGCAATTCCAGGTTGTTTGGAGGGCAATTCCAGGTTGTTTGGAGGGCAATTCCAGGTTGCTCAAGGATATTTTCAGATTACTCTGAGGGCAATTTCAGATTGTTTGGAGGGTAATTCCATGTAATTGTGTTTTTTACTGATTCTTCTTGTGTTGTTGATGCGGTGTCACAATAATGATTAGTACCTATTTAGGTTTGTGTTGTCTCAGGCATTTAGTTTCTTACATACTAAACGTAGACTGCAAGAATATAAAATCTGAGTCTTGAAGAATGGGTGACCAGCATGTAAGGAAGTAAGTTATAGGAATATCTTCCATGCCAGGTGGTGTTGTACGCATGCTTTGCATTTATTATAGCTGTAAGTCTTTGAGAGTAAGTACATACTATATCAACTTTGCACACCCAGAAAAGTCCAGAACTGGATTTTATTCCACCCTCCCTTGAAAAGTTCAAGCACCACCAGATTGCCATCACCGTGTACAGCACTCTTCAGGTTATTCCCCAGGTTTCCTCTGAAACTAGGAACTGGCTTCTCACTAGCCATTCCAAGACTTTGCGCTTCCTTTTATGAAACCATTCCTTGGTTGACTTGGATGTATGCTTTGATATTATCATGTTGGAAGGTAAAATTCTGCTTTATCTTCAGCTTCAGGTATTGTCCAACAGGTCTTGTGTCAGCCATTATCCTATTTGCTAGGAAAAAAGCAGCCTCAAAGCATGACGCTGCCACTACCATGCTTCACAAATAATATGGTGTGTAGACGGTTTTATATCATTGCTTGCTAGAAAAACAGGACTGTTCAAGAAAGTGTGCCAAGGCAATGAACTGATGCCTGTTAAAACTATTGTGATATACTGCTTCTCAGGGATAAAAGGTGAGCGAATGATTGCAAGGGTACTGTTTAGGTAACATTTGTAGGTAATGCAAATGTAAAACTTACTAACGGAATGGCATGTGGTTTTGAGCTCAAAAGTTTGGAGGAAAAAGGCTACAAAGTTAGACAGCTGGGGCAGCAAGTGAATGGCATGCTGTGAACAGCAAGGAGTCAAGTTGAACCAGCAGATAAAATGTGAGGAGTTACACCTGTGTCTAATTATTAGCTGGCTATTAATGTGTGTGTCTGGGCGTCTTTCAGGTAGCCAGTAACCAAAGAGAACTTCGCTTCGCAGCCCTGTGGTTGTGTGCATGCACTTGTGCTGGAGTATGAAACGACAGTGTGGCAGCGGGGGCGTGGTCAAGTGTTGGTCTGTGACAGGAGGGCGGAGTCAGGGAAGGAAAGTGGCAGAATCACTACACCTGATGTCTGTTAATCTGCGTTTGTGTGTCTTCCACAGTGACCGCGCCCTATATAAGGAGAGAGAGAGCAGAGGAAGGAAGCTCTCTCCCCAACCAGACGACTTGTGTGTGTGTATGGCTGGGAGTATAAAAGCTGAAAAGAGTTTTGTTGGAACTCAGTTCTGGCCTGCCGTCCTTCTGTGCTCCACCCACCCGCTCTTATACTACAGTGGTGCTGAAACCCGGGAACGGAGCACAGAGGAGAATAGCCCCATGGAGTCCTCCCCCTTCGCGGACCTGATCCACGCCCTCGCCACGGCCCAACAGAGCCAGCACCAGGCGCTGATCGCCCTCCGAAAGGAGCAAGAGCAAAGGGTCGTGGCCCTGGTGCTGGCGCAACAGGAAGATTGTCAGGCGTTCCGGCACCTCCTCGCATCGGCGGGGTCCACCACCTCCACGGGCCCTCCCCACCTCACCCTAATGAAGATGGGCCCGCATGACAACCCCGAGGCCTTCCTAGTGCTCTTTGAGCAAGCAGCAGAGGCCTGGGGCTGGCCTGTGGAACAGCGCGCGGCGCGCCTCCTCCCCCTGCTAACAGGCGAGGCGCAGCTGGCCGCACTACAGCTCCCCGCCGACAGCCGGCTGGTCTACGCAGACCTGCGCCGGGCCGTCCTCCAGCGTGTGGGGCACACCCCAGAACAACATCAGCGCTTCCGCGCTCTACGCCTAGAGGAGGTCGGCCGGCCGTTCACATTTGGCCAGCAACTCCGGGACGCCTGCTGGCGGTGGCTGAGGGCTGACAACCACGACGCCGAGGGAATCGTCGATCTGGTGGCACTGGAGCAGTACATCGCATGACTTCCCGAAGGGACCACGGAGTGGGTCCAGTGCCATCGCCCGGCGTCGCTGGATCAGGCCAGCCATCGAGTTGGCGGAGGATCATTTGGCGGCTGTTTCCATGGCAGGATCACAGATCTCCTCTTCTCCTCTCACCTCTCTCTCTCTCTCTCCCCCTCCCCTTCTGTGTCTCGTCCTCGCCCCGTTCCCCCACTGCGGAGGCGGGGGCCAGCTCCACCCCAGCCGGACCCACCGCCGCACCCGCGGTGCCCCCCCGTTTCCCACTTCTGTGTCTGTCTCTTTCCCCCCTCAGGTGAGTGAGCCCCAGAGCGCCGGTGCAGAGAGAGAGAGAAAGAGAGAGAGAGAGCCTGGGCCAGTTTGCTGGCACTGTGGGGAGCCGGGGCACCTCTAGCATCAGTGCTCGGCAATAGAGGCGCGCGCGGTGGTCTGGATCCCCGACGTGCCAGGAACCGCCCTCAATCGGGCTGGAGCGTATCGCATACCGGTGAGTGTCCAAGGGGATACGTATCAGGCTTTGGTGGACTCCGGCTGTAATCAGACCTCAATCCACCAAAGCCTGGTGCAAGATGAGGCATTGGGGGGAGCACAATTGGTGAAGGTGTTGTGTGTGCATGGGGATGTTCACAACTACCCTTTAGTGTCGGTCCACGTTCTATTTCGAGGGGAAAAATCTAGTGTAAAGGCGGTGGTTAATCCTCGCCTCACCCACTCGATAATTTTGGGGACTGATTGGCCGGGATTTCGGGAATTAATGACTCATTTAGTGAAGAGTGGGTCCTGTTGTAGTTCAGCAGGGGGAGATCCCGGTGTGGCATTGGCGGGAGCAGCTGTCACAGAGCCATCTACGTCCTCCACGTGTCAGAGTGAGGAGCCGCTGGCTCCTCCTCCCTCTCTCAGGGAATCCCTCGCGGATTTCCCGTTAGAGCAGTCGCGAGACGAGACTCTGCGGCATGCGTTTGACCAAGTGAGAGTAATCGATGGTCAAACGCTCCAGCCAAACTCCACCCCGTCCTTCCCCTATTTTTCCATTATGAATGATAGATTATACCGAGTGACGCAGGACACTCAGACTAAGGAGCCAATCACACAGCTTTTGATCCCTAAGAGCCGCCGGGAATTGGTATTCCAGGCGGCTCACTTTAATCCCATGGCTGGACACTTGGGGCAGGATAAGACACTAGCCCGAATAATGGCCCGGTTCTATTGGCCAGGGATTCGCGGCGATGTCCGTAGGTGGTGTATGGTGTGCCGCGAATGCCAGTTAGTAAATCCAGAGGCCATTCCAAAAGCGCCTTTGCGCCCTCTACCATTAATCGAGACCCCGTTCAAAAGAATTGGGATGGATCTCATTGGGCCATTAGATCGGTCAACACGAGGGTATCGCTTTATTTTAGTTCTGATGGACTATGCAATGCGATACCCGGAAGCAGTGCCTCTTCGCAATATCTCCACACGTAATATTGCGGAAGCACTCTTCCACGTCATCTCCCGAGTCGGAATCCCCAAAGAGATTCTGACTGATCAAGGCACTTCGTTTATGTCACGCACACTGTGTGAACTGTATGGGTTACTGGGAATTAAGGTGATCTGCACCAGCGTTTATCACCCACAAACGGACGGTTTAGTCGAACGGTTCAATCGCACCCTCAAGAACATAATTAAAAAGTTTGGACGTGAGGACGCACGTAATTGGGATAAATGGCTCGAACCGGTGTTATTCGCAGTGCGAGAGGTCCCACAAGCCTCCACGGGGTTCTCCCCGTTCGAATTATTATATGGGCGTAAGCTGCGCGGCATCCTAGATGTACTGCGGGAAAATTGGGAGGAGGGACCTTCATCGAGCAAAAATGAAATCCAATACGTTATCGACCTGCGTGCAAAACTCCACACACTCACACACCTAACCCAGGAGAATTTGCGGCAGGCCCAAGAACATCAAATCCGCCTGTACGACAGGGGTACGCGCCTTAGGGAGTTCGCACCGGGAGATAAAGTATTCGTACTGTTGCCTACGTCGAGCTCCAAATTGATCGCCAAGTGGCAAGGACCCTTTGAGGTCACACGGCGAGTCGGGGACGTTGACTATGAGGTGAGGCGGACGGACAGGGGCGGGGCACTACAGATTTACCACCTCAATCTACTCAAACTCTGGAACGAGGAGGTCCCTGTGGCGTTGGTGTCGGTGGTTCCGGAGAAGGCGGAGCTGGGGCCAGAGGTTCAAAAGGGAACATTGACATCGTGTACCTCTCCAATCCCCTGTGGAGACCACCTCTGCCCGACCCAACTCATGGAGGTTGCCCAGTTGCAGACCGAATTTTCGGACGTGTTCTCGCCCCTGCCCAGCCGCACCCGCCTCATAGAACACCACATTGAGAGGCCCCTGGGGGTGGTAGTGCACAGCTGCCCTTACAGGCTGCCCGAACACAAGAAAAAGGTGGTTCGGGAAGAACTCGAGGCCATGCTCGAAATGGGCATCATCAAGGAGTCCCACAGTGACTGGAGCAGCCCGGTGGTCTTGGTTCCCAAGGCCGACGGGTCGGTCCGGTTCTGTGTGGACTATAGAAAAGTCAACGCGGTGTCTAAATTCGATGTGTACTCAATGCCTCGTATTGACGAGTTGCTCGATCGACTAGGCACAGCTCGCTTTTATTCGACACTGGATTTGACAAAGGGTTATTGGCAGATCCCCTTGACTCCACTATCCCGAGAAAAAAACGGCCTTTTCCACACCGTTTGGCTTACACCAATTTGTCACACTTCCTTTTGGGTTGTTTGGGGCGCCCGCTACGTTTCAGTGGCTTATGGACAGGGTCCTCCGCCCCCATGCCACCTATGCAGCCATGTACTTAGACGACATCATAATCTATAGTAACGATTGGCCGCAGCACCTGCAACACCTGAGGGCCGTCCTTGGGTTGCTGAGGCGAGCGGGCCTCACAGCCAACCCGAAGAAGTGTGCGATTGGGCAGGTGGAAGTACGGTATCTGGGCTTCCACTTGGGCAATGGGCAGGTGCGTCCCCAAATTAATAAGACAGCAGCGATTGCGGCCTGCCCAAGGCCCAAGACCAAAAAGGGGGTGAGACAGTTCCTGGGGCTGGCTGGCTACTATCGTAGGTTTATACCTAATTATTCGGACGTCATCAGTCCGCTGACTGATCCCACTAAAAAGGGGGCACCAGATCTGGTCCATTGGACGGAGCAATGCCAGCGGGCTTTCTCTGAGGTGAAGGCTGCACTGTGCGGAGGGCCACTGCTGCACTCCCCTGACTTTTCTCTCCCCTTTATGCTACAGATGGATGCCTCGGACAGAGGGCTGGGGGCTGTTCTGTCCCAGGAGGTGGAGGACCACCCCGTGCTCTATATCAGTAGGAAGCTGTCAGTGCGTGAGCAGCGCTACAGCACCATAGAGAAGGAGTGCCTGGCGATCAAGTGGGCAGTCCTCGCCCTCCGCTACTACCTCCTGGGGTGCCCTTTCACCCTCTGTTCGGACCACGCGCCCCTCCAGTGGCTCCACTGCATGAAGGATGCCAACGTGCGGATCACCCGTTGGTATCTGGCACTCCAGCCCTTTAATTTCAAGGTGATCCACAGGCCGGGGGCACAGATGGTCGTGGCGGACTTCCTCTCCCATCGGGGGGGGGAGTTGGCTACAGGCTGGACGGCTGCCCAGCCTGAGTCGGGCAGTGGGGGTATGTGGCAGCGGGGGCGTGGTCAAGCGTCAGTCTGTGACAGGAGGGCAGAGTCAAGGAAGGTAAGTGGCAGAATCACTACATCTGATGTCTGTTAATCTGTGTTTGTGCATCTTCCACAGTGACCGCACCCTATATTAGGAGAGGGAGAGCAGAGGAAGGAAGCTCTCTCCCCAACCAGACGACTTGTGTGTGTGTGTGTGTGGCTGGGAGTATAAAAGCTGAAAAGCTAAATAAAAGAGTTTTGTTGGAACTCAGTTCTGGCCTGCCGTACTTCTGTGCTCCACCCACCCATTCTTATACTACAGACAGTCACTGAAAAGTGAATTTTGGGGGGTGGGGGGGGCACGCCCCTGTTCTTGAAGCCTGTCTCCCAGTTCCTAATCGTCCCAACTCAGAAAGCTGTTACAATGGCCTTTGGCATGAATAGCCAATTATTCACGTTTTGTCTTTCAAGGATTAAAAAAAAAAAAAACACTTATTTTGGAGTTCTGTACAATTAATAACACAATTTTTTGTTGTCTCCAGGAAGACTTCTTACAACTAGGATTAACAGCCAGATTCACAGAAGTAACCATTCCCATTTAAAAAGTGCAGTATTGCATGAAAATAATTTCCACGAAATCAAATGGTTTATTCATTATAAAATTTACCTATAATTCTTTAATATAGTCAGATGGTGATAAAGAAAATCATGTTTACAAGAAAATGTGTACCACAAAATAGTGATTTTGCACTCCATGAGTAAATACCATGACACCCTGTGTATTCAAATCCATTTTATGTGGTTCATTAGTGCCCAATTGTGTGTCCATCTCACATTAGAAGTTCACCGGTGCTGCCTGACGCAAGTCCTGGTAACGTCGAAAATGTCTCTGGAGGAAGGGCGGGAGAGCTAAAACCATATATTACACTGCTATTGAGATTACCGAGTTAAACTGTGCTTCCATAATAAATACCAAGGAAAAGTACTGGGTCATGTAGAGGAAACTGTGGTTCATCATTAATCACCATTCAGCTGACTAAACAGCTGTGGAGAGAGGGAAAAAAAAAACAATGGAGAGGAAAAAAAAAAAAAATAGCCTTCGACAATGTGTCCGATTTGAATTGCTGTCTGAAAATGAACCTGCGTAGAAGGCAACACTGGCTCTAGAAGCACTTCAGTTGATGGCACTGGAGAGTGCGCAGCCATTACTACAGCCTGCTGTGCAATACGGGACCCATAATAACCCACCTCGGTGGGGGAGGTTATGATGTGCATCTGCAGCACAAACGCTTATTTATTTATTTATTTATTTATTTTTTAAACCTTAGTCCAAGTGCTGATACCCATTTACAGAAACCCATGTTGATCGATGTTCTGGTGTTCCTTCACATGCTATCTTTGCCATCACGTTTGTGTAGTCTTACAATTAGTGCTTTCTCGGATACTAAAAGTTAAATAATAAGCTAATAAAATCATTCAAATATAATTTGAATAAAATTATGCTGCATAAAAATACAATCAAGTTGCAAATAAGTATTGACAATAAGTGAAGTAATGAAAAAGAAAACAGGAACATTGCAAATGAGGACACAAGTGGTGATAAAAATTGAACAGCGAACCAAATAGATATTAAACCATCTCCAGATTTACTGACACGTCCCTTTGCCGAGACGGCAACACTAAAGCTTCTGTAATGCTTCATATGAATGCTGAGAGCAGTCCTCAATACACAATCTCTCCAGATCCTCCACTCTCCGCTTCAGCTCACCCCACAGGTTTTCACTGGCGTTTCGGTCAGGGGACCAGGGAGGTCATGACAAAAGCTTGATTTTTATGGACACTGATGCATGGTCAATGTCTTTGGTCTTACTGGAAGATCCAACCATGACCCAGTTGTAATGTCTTGGCAGAAGCAGACGTGCCATATGCCATATAATTGCAAGGTCACAGATCTGCCATCACACTTAAGAGTGGGGATTTGGGTCTTTTCTGCATAACAACCCTTCTATTTATACCAACCGTGCATGACCATTGGCAAAAAGGTCTATGTTCGTCTTCGAACCTGAATCTAGTGTCCGGCGAACTCCAGGTGCTTACGTTTGTGGTTGGATGAAATATAAGGATTTCTTCTGGAATGCCTTTGAAATAGTTTGTTGACTTTGAGGTTGTGTTTCACTGTAGATTTGGAAACCTAGTGACTCTCCAACTGTGATCGATGGAGACATTGCTGCCTCTCTAAACCATAGTGCCCCCTCACTATGATGGGGATAACGAAGGCAGCTTCTTTCCAACACTGGGTGTCTTAAAATTCAGTATTATGCTCTAATAATGCTTTTGCCATGACAAACATTATAGCCATTACCTGATTTATGAAGGACACATTTGTGTTTGATTGCATTTGTATATTCTGGAATAATTTCTGTATTCATTAAAGTGAATTTGGCATCTGTCTCGCTTCTCATTTATCCCCAGTGAAACGGGAAGTCAAGGACAGCCACTTTAGCAGTCCTAAATACTCAGGTGAAATTAAAAATGGAAAATACAAATGGGAACGTGCTTCAGCTACATTTTATTCATAAGAATTTCTGAAGAAAAAAAAATCAATCAATTTGAAGGTACTAAAGGTTATGGCTAACGCTAATTAACCACAAACCATAATCTTTTTGTTTTATAACCATCTTTGCCAAACGTGCCTGTAATTACGGAGCCGACTGTATGGCTCATGATAAAGAGATATCGGAGACGCACTGCTGCCTGGCAGAGTAACACTCTCCAACGACCTCCAACAACTGCTACTATATTTCCTCCCATCAGCTCCTGAAGAAATTCAGGAGTTTGCAAAGGAAAGATGATGATGCATCAGAAGAAAACAATACAAAAATTATCTAGTTTGGACTCCATAGCCCAAGGCTTGACAATCAACTTCTTTAACCAAGGAAGAGAAATGAGGGGATCAGTCAAACCCAAGCAGCCTTAAAAACACATGTTGGCATATGATCTGTGTTGCACTCCTAGTAGATAGAATCTGATTGATCAGCGGTACCAAGTCTGGTAGGGATGCTGCACAAACAGCATTTTCTTAAAAATAAATTGTTGGCAAGTCCATTTGATTTAAGCCCCTTCTTTAATCATACCAAATACCATCCTGATAATGGCACAGGCAGGACTAAATTAAGATTAAGAGAAGCCGTCTCTCGAATAGTGCTACAAATCCTGGCTGGAAGTCTTATTTGTTGTAAGGTAAGCCTAAAATGTCCATCATGGTGAGTACCTGAACAAAACTATTTCTCAAATGATCTGTGTCATGCTTTTGGGAGAGTTATTGCTAAACAAAACTTTCATATTTCTCATAAAAATCTGCTTAATTGTTGGAGCTCTTTGTGCGGCTCTGACGGTTTAATCAGTTGTTGTTTTTTAACCTGTTTATACAAAATGCTGCGACCCTCTCCAATCCACATACCATCTGTCCTGGCACACGCGCTTAATGTAATCGCAAACCCATCAAAATTATTACCTTTTTTTTTTTTTATCATTTATACACCAAAACAGAAACAATAAACTTGCTTCCCATGAACAGGCAGAGCCAAAAACACCTGCTGATGCAATTATATAATAATGACAAGCTGTTTCCAAATACCAGTTCCCATTTAATTCAATGAAATGTTATTTGTGTAGCACATTGTCCCAAAGCAGTTTTACAGAAAGCAGGATGTAGATTTAGATTCCTAATGACCAAACCAAACCAGTGGTGACATGAGAAAGAACCTTTGAGAGGAACGAGACTCAAAAGCAGTGGAGGATCATCCGTTCAACAAATTTTAATCCTTTAAGTCCTCATTCACAGCTTCATATATTGTAAATTCAGCTGAAGTACAAATTAACTCCTTTGAGTGATCAACACCAAAGATCACCCTCTTCATTGTTCATTTGAAGCTCTCCCCTCAGGCCGAAGATTAAGAGTCCTCTTTTATAAGTCCAATAGGACAAGACACTCTTTTATCCCGAGTGCAATACGTCTGCTCAATTTGCACAATTTTGCTTTATTGCACACAAATGAGTCTGATGACCATGTGTCAGAAATATAGATAGTTAAGATAGTTTCTTTATATTAGTTTGTCTATTTATATTAGTTTGTGTCAGTTTTCCTTTTTGTGTCTTTGTGTATCTGTGTGCTATTTATGTGTATCTGTACCTGACTGTAAGACAAGTTTCCCTTTGGGACAATAAATTTAAACTGAACTGAATAATATGACCGATATAAGCCATGATGTTCCACATATTTGCTCACATTTCTGGATGTTGCACCTGTTAAAAAAACAAAAACAAAAAGGGAAATGCAAAACCTGATATTTGAGGCCCACTGGGGCAGGACTCATGCTGCCACATGGTCACTCCATGAACATTTTCAGTAGAGGAGCAATAAACAGGACAGCTAATGACAGAATTGACAGGGTTGCAATTTTTACCCAAAATTTTTCCCCTCAAGCTCAGGTCCTCTACCAAAGGCCTGGGAGTTTGAGGGTCCTGTGCACTATCTTAGCTGTTCCTAGGATTGCGCTTTTCTGGACAGAGATCTCGGATGTTGTTCCTGGGAACTGTTGGAACCACTCTCCCAGTTTAGGGGTCACTGCACCGAGGGCTCCTATCACCACGGGGAGCCCTGTTGTCTTCATCTTCTAACATCTTTTCTATCTCTTCTTTCAGCCCTTGATACTTCTTGAGCTTCTCAAGTTCCTTTTTCCTGATGTTATTGTCACTTGGTATTGCCACATCTATTACCACAGCCTTGTTCTCCTGTTTGTCCACCACTACCATGTCCGGTTGGTTAGCCATTACCAGTTTGTCCATCTGTATCTGGAAGTCCCACAGGATCTTAGCTTGGTCATTCTCAACCACCTTCGCTGGTGTGTCCCACTTTGACCTTGGGACTTCCAGTCCATACTCGGCACAGATGTTTCTGTACACTATGCCAGCCACTTGGTTATGATGTTCCATTTACGCTCTTTCTGCTAGCATCTTACACCCTGCTGTTATGTGCTGGATTATCTCGGGGGAATCTCTGCACAGTCTGCACCTGGGGTCCTGCCTCGTGTGGTAGACCTCGGCCTCTATCAATCTTGTGCTTAGGGCCTGTTCCTGTGCAGCTGCGATTAGTGCCTCTGTGCAGTCTTCCAATCCAGTTTTATCTAGGCACTGGTAGGATTTTTCAATATCAGCTACTACTTCTATCTACCGGTGGTACATCCCATGCAGTGGTTTGTCTTTCCATGATGGTTCCTTTTGCATTTCCTTCTCAGGTTTCTGCTGCCTGAGGTATTCACTAAGCACTTTATCATTCGGGGCCATCTCCCTGATGTACTCGTGGATCTTTGTTTCCTCCTGGACAGTGGCTCTGATGCTCACTAGTCCTTGGCCTCCTTCATTCCTCTTAGCATACAGCCTCAGGATGCTGGACTTGGGGTGAAAACTTCTGTGCATTGTCAGTTTTCTTGTCCTGATGTCGGTGGCCTTTATCTCCTCCTTTGGCCAGCTTATTATGCCAGCAGGGTATCTGATAACCGGCAGAGCATAGGTGTTGATGGTCCAGACCTTGTTCTTCCCATTCAGAGGACTTCGCAGGACTTGCCTTACTCTCCAGAGGTATTTGGCTGTTGCTGCTTTCCTAGCGTCCTCTTCATGGTTGCCATTTGCCTGTGGGATTCCAAGGTACTTGTAGCTGTTTTCCACATCTCCTATTATGCCATCTGGTAGCACCACCCCCTCAGTTCTGACTGCTTTACCTCTCCTTGTTACCATCCAAGCACACTTATCTAGTCCGAATGACATTCCAATGTCGTTGCTGTCAATCCTGGTGGTGTGGATCAGTGAGTCTATGTCTCACTCAGACCTGGCACACAGCTTTATGTCATCCATGTAAAGGAGGTGGCTGATGGTTGCTCCATTTCACAGTCTGCATCCACAGCCGCTCTTGGTGATGATCTGGCTGAGGGGGTTCAGTCCTATACAGAACAGCAGCGGGGACAGGGCATCTCCTTGGTATATGGCGCACTTGATGGTGACCTGCGTTATTGGCTTGAAGTTGGCCTCTATGGTTGTTTTCCACAGCCTCAATGAGTTACTGATGAAGGTTCTGAGAGTCCTGTTGATGATGTACAGTTTCAAGCATTCCAGGATCCATGTGTGGGGCATCGAGTCATAGGCTTTCTTGCAGTCAATCCAGGCTGTGCACAGATTAGTATGTCTGGTTCTGCAGTCTCGAGCTACTGCACTATCTACCAGTAGCTGATGTTTTGCTCCTCTGGTGTTCCTAACAATTCCTTTCTGGGTCTCGCTCATGTATTGAGTCATGTGTTTATACTCATCTTATCCGCTATGATGCCTGACAGAAGCTTCCATGTTGCGCAGAGGCAGGTTATCAGGCGGTAGTTTGATGGGACTGCTCCTTTCTGTGGGTCCTTCAGGATCAGGACTGTCTGGCTTTCAGTCAGCCATTCCGGGTGAGTCCCATCCATGAGCAGGTGGTTCATCTGTGCTGCCAAGCACTCATGTAGTGAGGTTAGCTTTTTAGCCAGTAGGCGTGAACCATATCTGGGTCTAGTGCTGTCCAGTTCTTCATTTTTGAGACTCTTACTTGGATGTCTGCCATAGTGATGGTTACTGGGTCTTGTTCAGGGAGACTGGTGAATTTGGCTCTCAGGCCTATTAGCCACTGAGCACTGTTATATGATTTTATACTGGAAAGGGATATGGGAGAATATATATACACAGTATATATAATTTTTTTTTGTTGTTGTTGTTGACACGAGTGTTTTACTGGGAAATACCACTCGTATTTTTCATACGAGCTACATCCAGGACATGGAGATTCAAAACCATGACATAAATCTCTGTGTGTCACTCGTGAGGAAACTGAGGAATTGTTTTGATAAATTTGGGTACTTTTTGTTTGTGAATGTGTCTATATAATAAAAAGAAAAATCACACACTGGCTTGAAGATATGACGTTTATCTTCTCATGTTGAAAAACCTGCATTTTTCTTCCAAAATACACTGCGGATCTGAGTGACATATTTCCCGATATTTCACTCAGATGATGTCATTCCCAGTGCTTTCCCACTGACTAGACGCCTGTTGTCAAAATGGCGAACCGGTTCAAAATTAAAATTCTTTTGATTAACTTGCATATTTTTTTGTGAAAGTGTCCATATAATATAAAGGACATTGCACGGTGGCGTAAAGATATGAAGTTTATCTTCTCATGTTGAAAAATATGTTCACCACTCGAAAATTATATAATATATTTAGGCACTGCTGAAAAGCAGAGTTCCTGATGAGTATAAAATGTGTTAGTAAATAATCCCATGTTATTTTTTAAAAAGCAAATTAAAAATAAGCGTTGGATAAAAATCCATCTCTCTTATGTAAATAAAGATAAAATTTTTGTTCTCTGTGGTCAAGTGTTTGAGATGCGTTGCCTTGCACTTACGATCAGGTTCCCTGTGGTGGTCCACACACACTATATTGCCAAAAGTATTTGCTCACCGGGCGGCACGGTGGTGTAGTGGTTAGCGCTGTCGCCTCACAGCAAGAAGGTCCTGGGTTCGAGCCCCGGGGCCGGCGAGGGCCTTTCTGTGTGGAGTTTGCATGTTCTCCCCGTGTTCGCGTGGGTTTCCTCCGGGTGCTCCGGTTTCCCCCACAGTCCAAAGACATGCAGGTTAGGTTAACTGGTGACTCTAAATTGACCATAGGTGTGAATGTGAGTGTGAATGGTTGTCTGTGTCTATGTGTCAGCCCTGTGATGACCTGGCGACTTGTCCAGGGTGTACCCCGGCTTTCACCCGTAGTCAGCTGGGATAGGCTCCAGCTTGCCTGCGACCCTGTAGAACAGGATAAAGCGGCTACAGATAATGAGATGAGATGAGATTTGCTCACCCATCCAAATTATCGGAATCAGGTGTTCCAATCACTTCCATAGCCACAGGTGTATAAAATCAAGCACCTAGGCATGCAGACTGTTTTTACAGTTTGGAACTGGCCCCTTCCTCTTCCAACATGACTGTGCACCAGTGCACAAAGCAAGGTCCATAAAGACATGGATGACAGAGTCTGGTGTGGATGAACTTGACTGGCCTGCACAGAGTCCTGACCTCAACCCGATAGAACACCTTTGGGATGAATTAGAGCGGAGACTGAGAGCCAGGCCTTCTCGTCCAACATGAGTGTGTGACCTCACAAATGCGCTTCTGGAAGAATGGTCAAAAATTCCCATAAACACACTCCTAAACCTTGTGGACAGCCTTCCCAGAAGAGTTGAAGCTGTTCTAGCTGCAAAGGGTGGACCGACGTCATATTGAACCCTATGGATTAGGAATAGGATGTCACTTAAGCTCATATGTGAGTCAAGGCAGGTGAGCAAATACTTTTGGCAATATAGTGTACGTACGTCGTACAGTCGCAAAAGCCATCAAAAATCAGGTCAATGCATTACTACTATATTCTCTTAACTATGGAGCTTCGTTCCACACATGGACAGCTCCACGATTACATTTACTCAAAGAAAGGCATAAGTGCAAACAGTGTGTCCATAATGTACAGAAACATTTCTATTTAAAATACTGGGAGAAGGAAATGGGGATGATGGAGTGGATTACATCCATCCATCAGAAATGCATGTGACTTTGTTTCAGATGCAAAGGCTAAGAAAAAAAATTACAGACAGACATGCTCAGTCTGATTTCTATTCTAGCAGCTCGAAAGGCATTTAAGCCTCTGTCCGTGAACTACTTCTGGACAAGGATATTGCCAAGGCAACCAGGAGCCAAGGCTTGACAGACTGGCATCCTGACCTCCCTTATATGCAGTTATTTCAGCACATTGTCATGGCACAGATCCAAACACAGTCTCATTACTTTAGGGAAGATAAAATCATGTTAATTGATCAGCTCATCAATGTTTTAATTACGCAGTAACATCACTAATGCACACTAATTAACACGTTTACCCATTTGGCATCTGGGTCATCTAGAAGATGAGAATAGATGAAGGCAAGAGAGATGTTTATTGATTGTGATTCAGTGTTTTTGCGGAAGGACTGAGCATTAACATCTCACAACAGTGAGGAATTCAAATGAATGCAACAGCTTGCAATCTGAAGAAAAAAAGGACAACCACTTGGTTCGGAAAAAAAAAAATCACAATTAGAAATGCAAACGAGGAGCTCATGTCACAGGTTCATAAATATACAACCATGGTTATGGCTTGAATTTATTTGTTGAGGATTTGCCTTGACCGTCTTTCACGTTTTCAGAAGAAAAAAAAAATCCTTTTATGAAAACGGAATTTGTTAAAAAAAAAAATCTTGACAGCCATGAAAATGCGACAGAACGTACAGCTGAGTGCGAAACTTTGCATCACCCTTTCCATTGTTTTTAAATGGGTGCAAAGAAATACGATTCTCTTTGATAAAGCTTTCCCTCCACACAAAACTGGATGCAAATGTAGTTGCAGATTTAAGCAGTTATTTCTGCTTATAGCTTATAGCTAATATCTAAACCTACCCCGTTGTCAGATGATAACGAAGACACGTCTGTACAACCTCAAGCTAAAAATGTCTTTTTGCTCTCAGTTTTCCTCATGGTTGAAGGTATTATTTTGCATTTTTCTTTTATCCATACAATCCATATGCAGTATTATGCATTATTATACATACGGGCCACTTTTTCCATGGAATAAAAACATGCATTCTATTCCCTTCTAGCGGGTGTATTGATGGCACGCAATATTGTTATCATATCGCTTATCCTCCATGTATTACGCCACTCTCCCCAATGGAGAGTGAGCGTGCAGTATTGTTATAATATTGCACATTGTCAAGACAACACAACGTCACACGCGAAGATCCAATGACAAAACTTTTCTGCTGCGCATGCGCACAATCATTTCTTTGTCGGCCAGGAGACAGAGAAGACGGGGTTAATTCAGTGCTCGGTTTAAGCACTAAATAAATAAACTGAAACTAAAGACGCGCTGAACACCCAAAAGGCTACCAAAACTTCATTATATACAGTATTCTTCACGTATATTTACAAGAGAAAAACATACCAATGGACATTGAAAAACTGGAAAAGAGAGCAATAGCAGAAATATAAAGTTCTACTTGGAGGTTCGGAAAAGTGACGGAGACTTTTACAAGAGGACTTCACTCGTGGACTTCACTCACCAAAGCCCTTTTATTTTGAACAACTACAGTGTAACAATTAACTACAACCAAAAGTAACTTTGAACTTGAACTGTCAACCTGGATATAGCTTGTACGCAAGTTGGGTTGTTGTTCAGGGTTTTTGGACTTGCACTATTTTTATTGTTAGAACTTTGACTTTGTACAGTACATTGGATCGACAGAACACTGAATTACTGTACATTCGATCAGAATCAGCATTCAATATTGGTAAGTCACCCCCCTGTTCTTAACTTTTGTCGGATCTATAATTGTTCCATCGAATGTGCATATATAATAATAATAATAATAATAATAATATTGGCTGGCTTTTTTCGTGGTATATCAAATATATTCCATTCAGCTACTCATCTTCGACTTGTTCAATATCATCCTAGCTGAATGGAATATATCTGATAGACCACGAGAAAAGCCAGCCAATATTATTTAAATATTAAGCTCACGTGAAGCGATTGCTTCTCGTCCATGCTTTTGTATGCTCTGGCATGGAGATTTCGACTGAACAGGATGCAATTAGGCTTCATGATGGATTCCAGCTAACTCGGAAGACCCAGAAGCAGAGAAATGCTAATTATTCTCAAGCTGATGCAGCTAAAATTTTACATTATCTTGGTGTTGACATTAAAAAAAAGCTGGGATAAGTCAAGGTATTTATTAGACCGAGTCAAGCAAAACCATAAAGCAAGACTGATGGTCAGATTAATGAAGATAAATTACATTCAAGATAGGGAAATGAAGAACTGTCGTAATATAAACAAAAGACAAAGAATCTTTAAAGGATCTGTGGTTGTCTCTAGGTTCCATGTAGAACAGAGTGTTTACCAAATCAGAGAGCAATCCAAGTCCCTCATTTGGAAGATAAGAACACTTATAGCATGGATAGCGTGGTTGAATGCTCAAATCTGACTGGTCAGGAGGTGTGGATTATTTTTGTACAAGCACACAGGAAGTTCCGGCTGTAATACGAATGCTAGGTTTGATATTAAAGGGCTCATTCTAATGTGTTATTGTTTCTGTTGTACAACACGCGAGGACGTCTTGTTTAACAAAATTCTTATCATTGTTGATCTGGTGAAGTTTTTTGTGACGAGACGTTTATTTAACATTTATGGAAAGAGTCTCGGGTGTAAGTGCTCTCAGTCTTGGTTACACGTTCCATTTTCGTGATGAAATGACAGGCTGTGCTTTTAGTGCGTGTGTGTTTTGTGTGTGTGTGTGTGGGGGGGTGTTTGGGGAGAGAATGACAGTTTATTGCAGCTATAATGTTAGTGAGAACAGGGACTTGGTCTATTGGATGTTTCACAACATTACATCTAAATATAAACCATTACAATATACAATGTGTAGCTCTTTAATAAATTAAACATTGTAATTGTTGGCAAATGGCTGTGGTACAAGTGATATAACACATTCCAGACCATGCTGTTATTAGAAAATAAACGTACTTTGGTGGATTAGCGGCAATCCGCATGCGCGTTTTACTGCATCACACCACCCTGGTGTGCATTATTTTCCTATTACAGCACGGTCTGTCCTGTATTCCTCCCCCCCCCACTTAATTCTCCACTGAACCCTGAAAGAACCTCTGAAGAACACCGTTTTTCCGTAAAAGTGAGGGTGGAAGAACAATCTGAAGATGGGATCACAATTAAAATCGTGTGACTGACTCTTCTTGTTCCAAGTTGTTGAAATTTTCAACAATAGCAGAAAGGAGACTACGTTTTTCGGGCCATTGTTGGAGAAGTAGCGAGGAGATAATCCACAAGGTGATTCTTTGGGAGCCAATCCACGGAAAACGCAGGAGACGATGATCGGCCTGAACCTTTATTGATCAACTGGTAGAAGACACCAATCTTGAGAAGAAGTATCAGTTGCCAATAGCAATGGCAGACCGTGAATTATGGAGAAATATGGTCAATGTTGTCTGACTGAGGTCGCTCCGGTAGGTAGGTAGGTAGGTTCTTCTGGATTTTCTTTGCTTATAGACAAGACAAATTTCCAGGCTTTTTTCTCTCCCATGGCTGAAACCTTAAAGGAACAGCTTTACCTCTGACCATTTCACCAGATAAACTATTTATGTTTTCATCTGATAACACCATCACCAGCTACTTGGTTTCCCAATTTAGATTTAACTAATCCAATAAAAAAAAACATTAAAGAATTGTCATTTCTGTCGAACACAATATATTTGTTGAATTTCTTGCTGCTGCCCATCATTTCTTGTACATAGGTCACAAGGGAATCCGAATTTTCACAATATACTAGCCAGAGGCTGGCAACCTGTGAGTATTAAAGCGAGTTAGATTAGCATGTCAGTCCTCTCACAGTAAGAGGGCTGCTTAGCGAGAGCTGTTCTCTGGCTGTGATGTAATTAGACAAGGACTGGACCTTTACAGCAGAATAAAACCTGTATACACTGAGTGGGTGGAGACGAGAGTCTTGCCAGTTGGCGTCCGCCTAAACATAGCTACACATTTGGAGACAAACCATATCATAATAAAAAAAGAGTATGTAATAACAGTTTTGTAGGGGGTTGGGGAAATGTAATTATTACCAGAGAGTCTACGAGATTTTGATCATGTCAGTAATTTTTTCCCCAGTTGAGTGGAATCAAATGTGGTCTTTCACTGTTGCAGCCTATGTGCCTTAAGGTTTGATGTGTTCTGCATTCTGGGATGCTTTTCTGCTCAGCACGGTTGTAAACAGTGGTTATTTGCATCATCCTTCCTGTCAGCTTGTACCAGCTAAATAGGGCTTTACAGTGTCTTGCAAAAGTATTCATCCCCCTTGGTGTTTGTCCTGTTTTGTCGCATTACAAGATGGAATTAAAATGGATCTTTGGACTGTTAGCACCATTTGATTTACACAACCTACCTACCACTTTAAAGGTGATTTTTTTTTTTTTTTTGTGTGTGTGTGTGTGTGTGTGTGTGTGAGACAAACAATAATTAAGATGAAAAAACAGAAATATGGAGTGTGCATAGGTATTCACCCCCTTTCGTATGAAACCCCTAAATAAGAGCTGCTCCAAGTCACATAATTAGTTGATTAAGATCCACCTGTGTGCAATCAAAGTGTCACGTGATCTGTCACATGATGTCTGTACAAATTAACCTGTTCTGGAAGGACCCTGACTTTGAAACACTATTAAGCAAGCAACATGAAAACCAAGGAGCCTCCAAACAGGTCAGAGACAAAGTTGTGGAGAAGTATAGATCAGGGTTGGGTTATAAAAAATATCCCAGACTTTGAATATCCCACGGAGCACCATTAAATCCATTATAGCAAAATGGAAAGAATATGTCACCACTACAAACCTGACAAGAGAAGGCCCCGCCTACCAAAACTCACAGACCGGGCAAGGAGGGCATTAATCAGAGATGCAACAAAGACACCAAAGATAACACTGAAGGAGCTGCAAAGATCCACAGCGGAGATGGGAGTATCTGTCCATAGGACCCCTTTAAGCCGTACACTCCACAGAGTGGGGCTTTATGGAAGAGTGGCCAGAAAAAAGCTATTGCTTAAAGAAAAAAAAAAAATCAGAAAACCCATTTGGAGTTTGCCCAACAGCATGTGGCAGACTCCCCAAACACATGGAAGAAGATTCTCTGGTCAAATGAAACTAAAATTGATATTTTCGGCCATCACGGGAAATGCCATGTGTGGCGCAAACCCAACACCCTGAGAACACCATTCCAACAGTAAAACATGGTGGTGGCAGCATCATGCTGTGGGGATGTTTTTCTTCTGCAGGGGCAGGAAAGCTGGTCAGGACTGAAGGAAAGACGGATGGCACTAAATACAGGGCAATTCTGGAGGAAAACCTGTTTGAGTCGGCCAGAGGTTTGAGACTGGAACCAAGGTTCACGTTCCAGCAGGACAATGACCCTAAACATACTGCTAAAGCTACGCTGGAGTGGTTTAAAGGGAAACATTTAAATGTCTTGGAATGGCCTAATCAAAGCCCAGACCTCAATCCAGTTGAGAATCTGTGGCATAACTTGAAGATTGCTGTACACCAACACAACTCATCTAACTTGAAGGAGTTGGAGCAGTTTTGCCTTGAGGAATGGGCAAAAATCCCACTGGCTAGATGTGCTAAGCTAATAGAGACATACCTCAAGAGACTTGCAGCTGTAATTGCAGCAAAAGGTGGCTCTATAAAGTACTGACTTTGGGTGGTGAATACCTATGCACACTCCAGATTTCTGGGTTTTTTTTCCCCCATCTTAATTATTGCTTGTGTCACAATAAAACAACAATTTTCACCTTTAATGTAGTAGGCATGTTGTGTAAATCAGTGAATACTGATGAATACTTTTGCAAGACACTGTAAATGTTTGAAAGTGTATTGCAACATTGCAAAGGTAAACGTGCACGTCTCGCATGACAACATATAGAAATGGATGCAGGACATCAGTACTGTCGTACGAAACATTGTGGACATGGAGGCATTTTATCCAGAGAGTAATGCAACATTCTTACAGTGACAACACTGCGCTCAGATAAGCACTGAAACAAACCTGTCAGATTCTTGTTGGCTCTACAGAAGAAATACGTGCTTGTCAATGTTATTGGAGATGACAGACAGACAGAGACAAACTCAGAGGATAAGCGTGTGAGGGAGGGAATATAATCTGGAGATTAAGTACCATAAATGCGATTCCTTCTGCCACTCATATTTAACACCATTTGCTATGGTGCTGATTTTGTCCATGGTAGCCTTGCAGCATATACTTGTGTTCAAAATAATAGCAGTCCAACACGACTAACCAGATCAATCACTGTTTTTGGTGGAAATTATATTACTACATTGCAAATAATTTACCAGTAGGTGTAGTAGAGTCACAGAAAACCAACAGACCCAACATTCATGATATGCATGCTCCTGAGTCTGTGTAATCGAATAATTAAGTGAAAGGGACGTGTTCAAAATAATAGCAGTGTGGAGTTTAATTAGTGAGGTCATTCATTCTGTGAAAAAACAGATGTCAGTCAGGTGGCCCTAATTTAAGGATGAAGCCAGCACATGTTGTACATCCATTTCTCTCTGAAAACCTGAGAAACATGGGTCGTTCCAGACATTGTTCAGAAGAACAGCGTGCTTTGATTAAAACGTTGATTGGAGAGGTAAAACGTATACTGTAAAGAAGTGCAGAAAATGATGGGCTGCTCGGCTAAAATGATCTCCAGTGCTTTAAAATGGACAGCAAAGCCAGAGAGACGTGGAAGAAAACAGAAGACTACCATTCGAATGGATCGAAGAATAGCCAGAATGGCAAAGACTCAGCCAATGATCAGCTCCAGGGTGATCAAAGACGGTCTGAAGTTACCTGTGAGTACTGTGACAATTAGAAGATGCCTGTGTGAAGCTAATCTATCGGCAAGAAGCTCCCGCAAAGTTCCACGGTTAAAAAAAAGACGTGCTGAAGAGGATACAATTTGCCAAAGAACACATCGACTGGCCTAAAGAGAAATGGAAAAACATTTTGTGGACTGATGAAAGTAAAATTGTTCTTTTTGGGTCCAAGAGCCGCAGACAGTTTTTCAGACGACCCCCAAACACTGAATTCAAACCACAGTACACTCTGAAGACAGTGAAGCATGGTGGTGCAAGCATCATGATATGGGAATGTTTCTCTTACTATGATGTTGGGCCCATTTATCGCATACCAGGGATCATGGATCAGTTTGCATATATCTAAATACTTGAGGAGGTCATGTTGCCTTATGCTGAAGAGGAAATGCCCTTGAAATGGGTGTTTCAACAAGACAACGACCCCAAACACACCAGTAAGCGAGCAGCATCAGGGTTCAAGACCAACAAAATGAAAGTTATGGAGTGGCCAGCCCAATCCCCGGACCTTAATCCGATAGAAAACTTGTGGGGTGACATCAAAAATGCTGTTTCTGAGGCAAAACCAAGAAATGCAGAGGAATTGTGGAATGTTGTCAAATCATCCTGGGCTGGAATACCTGTTCACAGGTGCCAGAAGTTCTCAGAAACCGTGGTTATACAACTAAATATTAGTTTAGTGATTCACAGGAATACTAAATCCTTAAGATTTTTTCAGTTTATATAGTAAATATTTGGAGTTTGTAATGAAAAATGCAGACACTGCTATTTTTTTGAACAGCCCAATGTTCATTTTTCTTCATTTTCTGTAAAGTAATTAAAATATTGATACATTTTTCTTCATGTTTTGATGTAGAATATAATGGGCATTGTTCTCAATGCATGGAAATAAAAACTATTATAAGGATTTTGAGCTTTACTCACGTTTTTAAACACACTGCTATTATTTTGAACACAACTCATCTCATCTCATCTCATTATCTCTAGCCGCTTTATCCTTCTACAGGGTCGCAGGCAAGCTGGAGCCTATCCCAGCTGACTACGGGCGAAAGGCGGGGTACACCCTGGACAAGTCGCCAGGTCATCACAGGGCTGACACATAGACACAGACAACCATTCACACTCACATTCACACCTACGGTCAATTTAGAGTCACCAGTTAACCTAACCTGCATGTCTTTGGACTGTGGGGGAAACCGGAGCACCCGGAGGAAACCCACGCGGACACGGGGAGAACATGCAAACTCCACACAGAAAGGCCCTCGCCGGCCCCGGGGCTCGAACCCAGGACCTTCTTGCTGTGAGGCGACAGCGCTAACCACTACACCACCGTGCCGCCCCTTTGAACACAACTGTACATCGAAATCACTTCCATCCTGTATTTTATTTGTCTTCACCTTTATGAAGCCTCCACAGGCTAATCAGGGTATTTTACCTGAATTTGCACTTTATTACTTATTTAAGCATGTAATATTAAGTGACTAATTTAACCATTTCTTTGAGGGACAAAGGAAGTGGAGTTCTACTTCACGGTCTCTGTGCTCTGGAATGTCCCATTAAAACGTGGTGATTGAGGAAGCCGTGGATGGCACTTCAATTCGGCGTTGAACAAACCATGCTCGAATAAATTTAGCAGTAAATATTTTGGTATTTTATCATCCTGGAATCTGAGGGGAAAAAAAAAAAAAGAGCTCCTGTAAAACTCATATTTACTGGCTGTTACATGACCACGCAAAGCAAACATTGGCTCTAAAAATACTTAACAGTTGGCATTGTGGGTTGAAAGCATCCACTTGCTTCCTCCAAGTCCAAATCTATCCAATATGGTGAAGGTTGACTTAACAGACCATTTTTTCAGTCCCATATTTTCTGGTTCTTGCACCAAGTTATACATATTTGGCCCTTGATGTGAAAAATTTCTAACTGGCAGGCCTGTCATTCCATTACTGATCTCCAGTTTGGTGTAGCTCATAGTGTCAAGTTTTTACTGAAATTGGTTCAGAGAGATGTTCATTCAAACCTGGAGTTATTTTCGAGGCCATGGTTGCACTTTCTGTAAAATATCTGTCTGTCCTTGCTCAGGAGTTTCGATTTGTGACCACTGTTCCTCTTTGACGATGTCTTTTTGCTGATGAGTTTTTAAACAGTTTCCCTTGAATATCCCAATTCAATCATTTTGCAGTTTTTATTACTGATATGCCTGGAAACAGAGCATCCGATGATCCTGATGATCGGCATCTTCAGAACTCCTTCATGTTGACCGCTTGTTTAGTCGATACATGCTACTAGTGGCTACATGGCAATAATCATTACAACACTCACCTGTGCAACTGGGTTTATAACTGTACTTGTAGTTCCTTTAAGGTCCAGGTCTGTTATTTTGTCAATCCCCTATATAGTTGCTTAAAACAAGCTACTTATTGGTGCAGTGGTTAGCGCTGTTGCCTCACAGCAAGAAGGTGCTGGGTTCGAACCCAGGGCCTTTCTGTGTGGAGTTTGTATGTTCTCCCCGTGTCTGTGTGGGTTTCCTCCGGGTGCTCTGGTTTCCCCCACAGTTCAAAGGCATGCAGATTAGGTAAAATACCTAATCAGGGTCCCAAGCCCAGATAGACTGGGGAGGGTTGCGTCAGGAAGGGCATCCGGTGCAAAACCTATGCCAAATCAAATACGTGGAACAGATCTGCTGTGGCGACCCCTAACGGGAGCAGCCGAAAGAAGGCGGCGGCGGCAGCTACTTTGTAGCCTGCTTGTAAATACTGGCTGCCTTCTGCTCTTCCACCACCCTGACAGCTCACCACAGCAGCTTACTTGATCTATTAATCGCCTAGTCTATTCAATACCACCGCGAGCTGGCCTAGTGGTTAATGTGTCCACCTCTCGACTGGGTCAGGTCATACCAAAGGCCATCATAACAAGAGTGCTCTGATAGCACAATATCCCCCGCTGGCAATTATGCCATAACTCTGGTAAAATGCGACTGAATTAAACGAAATTGCAATATGTGTATTACTAATATAACAAAGAATCCTGTCAAGTTTTGTGAAATTCCTCCAAAAATTGTGAGAGGAGTTGATTTCAGAAGGTGAGTACCCTTCCTGGGATGGATGGACGGACAGACATCGCCATGGCATAATCCCCCTTTAGGCCTTTCGGCTAGCGGGAGATAATAAAAATTGTGAGGGAAGTTGATTTGAGAAAGCAAGCACACTTTGATCGTATTGCCAAAGTACAAGTTTGTTAATCATCAAGGGCATAACTCTGGTAAAATTTGCCCAAATTAAACGAAATTTCAATATGCGTATAACTGTCAAATAGCAAAGCCTTTTGCCAAGTTGGGTGAAATTCCTCCACATATTGTGAGAGGAGTTGATTTCAGAAGAACGTACACCCTCATGAAATTGTCAAAGTTATTAAATCAAGGGTCAAAACTCTGGTGAAATTTTCACAAACGAAATTAAATCGCAATATGCGTATTACTGTCACATAGCAAGGCGTTTTGCCAAGCTTCGAGAAATTCGTCCAAAAATTGTGAGAGGAGTTGATGTCAGAAGGCGAGCACACCTTCATGAAATTGTGAAAGTGCAAGCTTGTTAATGAAGAGCCACAACTCTGGTAAAATGCGACCGAATTGAACGAAATAATGAATACTACCGACATAACAATGCCTTTTGCCAAGTTTTGTGAAATTCCTCCACAAATTGTGAGAGGAGTTGATTTCAGAAGGAAAACACACTTTTATGAAATTTTCAAAGTATAAATTTTTTTAATCAAGGGCTGTAACTCTGGTAAAATGTGACCCAATTGAACAAAATTACAATATGCGTATTACCGACACATAACAAAGAATCCTGCCAAGTTTCGTGAAATTCGATAGAATTCAAGATGGCGGCATAGAGGACGGACACAGTGAAACCAGCTCCTGTACATAATCCTACTTTTCGCTCCAGATCCGCGCTAATTTGTCATAGAAACGACTACATTTACCTCCTATAACTAAACCAACAACTGGAGATGCTGCCGAAAAAAGCTGATGTAGGTGCGAGGGAAGATAGAGGTGGAAAGCCCACTTTATCAACAACACCTGTAGCTAATGCAGCTAGTCGTGCTAATGTTAGCCCCGACAAAGTCAACACTGAAAAGCCACCGATATGGTTTCATGAAGAATTTGCAAAGGGGTTCGACAAAATTCAAGCCTTGCTGTACCGAAAGCTGAACCCTTTGGCCACCTCAGTGGATAAACTCATCAGTGACAACCGTGCACTAGGTCTACGTGTTAGAGATTAAAGGCAAGCAGGCCGACCACACTAATAGTCTCGACTTCCTACGCAACGACCTAGGAGATTATAAAAAGAAGACGAAGGAAGAAATTCGCGATCTCAAAGATAAACTCAACGACCTGGAAAACAGAGCCAGAAAGCAGAATCTGCGACTGGTTGGCTTCCCAGAGGGTGTAGAGGGGAGCAACGCCATCACTTTCTTACAAGAGTGGCTCCCGAAGATACTACAGCTAGACTCCGGGACCCCTATTGAGATCAAGCGGGCTCACTGCACACTCCAATGCCGACCTGATGATGGTGGCCACCCTCGGGCCATAGTGATCAGGCTGCTCCGCTTCACAGATGTGACGAGGATCCTTGATGCGGCACGGAAGAAAAGATCGCTCCAGTACGATAACTCCGATATAATGATATTCAGAGACATGTCCACAACTCTCTACAGAAAAAGGAAAGCCTTCGCACCACTGAAGAAGAAGTTACACGACCGCAATATATCCTTCAGGCTCCTCCATCCGACTAACTTGGTGATGGATCTCCCGGAGGGCAGACGCACTTTCACCTCCCCGGTGTCAGCTGAGAACTACCTGGGAAAGCATCACCCCGATGTGCTGACCTGAGCCCGGGACTCCAACCACCTGAGGTAACGAACCACATCGAGGCTTCATGCGCGAAATAAGACGGCATTGAAATCCGAGTAAGGCGGACGACGACTTTTTTTTGTTACTTTGTTTTGCTCACTTCTTATTCGCCTCTTTTAATTTTACTCACTCCATAAGGACTACCTGCTGAACAGACAAACTAGCTGAGCGCACTGTGCGCAGGGCCGGATCGATTATGTGGGCAACAGGAGCGTTTGCCTGGGGGCCCCATGGCAATAAGAGTACAGGCTAAAAAAATCTGTATTCCTCTGACTTTACATGAACATATTCTCTGTAATGCCAGTAGAATTATGTCTCTTACTTTCATTAATCAAATTTTATTCAAATGTTTAATGCCCAAAACTTATTTATTTTAGATCTCTTTTGCAACAATTTTTTTTGACGAATTTTGGCAGGATACTCTGACTATTTGTTGTATTATTACTATTATTATTATTATTTTTAATTCTAATCCTCTATTTTATTTCGTCCTGCAACTTTTGGTTTCTCAACGCCCAGTGCGTGCGATACTTAATGCCCGTCCCTTAGTTGGATCTCACTACTAAACTCGTTACCTCCAGCTGGTTCTATGATAATTAGCCTCCTCAGATGTTAATTATAGAACTTTTTGAACCCTTTTCTGTTCTGAATCTTAGTTCCTTGCCCATCACCAATTGGGCTGTTTTGATGGCATCTCGCAATGGGGTTGTTTCTATCTGAAACCTTGGCACCTTACTTTAGATTAGGTAGTCTGGTTTCACCTGGCAGGGTTGAGTATGCTACTACGTTTGTCGACAGGAAGAAATATATGCCAACTCTCTTTTTTTGGGGGGTGGGTGGGAGGGTTTTGAGGGAGGGCAGAGGGGCTATGGGTTTAGTAACCTCTCTGATTACCTTAGTTTCAGTTTTGACCTCATTAGACAATTCATTTTTTATGGCACAGGATATTTTGTTTTTTATATTAACCAATGACACTTATTGTTTGTTTTACCATACTGATGTGACTATCCGGCGACCGCCTGCTGCACCACCATATCTGTGTTTACTCCCTACCAGTTTAACTTACGTGGCCAGATATGATGTATAGATTTCTAAGCTGGAATACCAATGGCATTAAATCAACCTACCAAATGCTGAAAAGTCCTTAACTTCATCAGAAAGCACAATGTTGACACTGCATTTCTGCAGGAATCTCATTTAACTGACGTAGAACATTGTAAGCTGGGCAAACAATGGCAAGGCCAAATTTACCACTCCTCATTTATTTCTCAAGCACGGGGAGTAGCTATTCTGTTGAGAAAAGGGGTACCCTTCCAACTGGAATATTTAGAGAGGGATAAGAGGGGCTGATATGTCTTGGTTAGAGGCTTTTTGGCCAATAAACCAATCACAATGCTCAACGTTTATGGACCAAATCAAGATGAAGCTGATTTCTTTGTGAATCTTTTTTTCAAAATAAATTGCTCCCCCACCGAACTTATCATTGGGGGCGACTTTAATTTGGTATTGGACCCACATGTGGATAGGTCCTCATTATCCTCTAAGCCTTTATCCTCAGCAACCAAGATCCTTTAAAAAAAAAAAGTCGACAGATCTCAATCTGATCAATGTGTGGAGGGCGAAGCACACACACCTTCGCGAATACTCTTTTTACTCACATGTACACAACAGCTATTCCCGAATTGATATCTTTGTCATCCATGCAGGAATGGAGCACTGTGTTACATCCTGTGAATATTTAGCTAAGACGCACTCAGATCACGCCCCTCTCCTACTTGACCTGAACAAACAGGGCCAAAACAACAATCCTAAACGCTGGAGGTTCCCTACCCATTTGGTCAATGACGAGAATTTTGTTAAACTAATTAACGAGCAGACTGATTTTTTCTCACTGCGAATAAAGGCTCGGCCTCCCCATCCATAATCTGGGAGTCCATGATGGCTTACATCAGGGGTTCCACAATTAGCTACTCCTCATGGAAAAAGAAGCAAAATCGAACCCAAATTATGCCCCTGGAGACTGATATTAAAGCCCTCGAAAATGAACATTCTCACTCTCAAACACAGGCAATCTTAGACAAACTAATTGCCAAAAGAGCGGAATATGATGCGCTTACAACACGTGAGGTAGAAAATGCAATGGCTAGGCTGAAACAGCGCTATTATGAACAAGGTGACAAGTCAGGGAAGTTACTGGCCTGGCAGATTAGAAGAGAGGAGGCCGCCAGATACATTTCAGCTATTAAATCGCCAAGGGGAAGTGATGTGGTCTGCAATCCCCAACACATTAATCAGGCTTTCACAGAATTCTACAAAACCTTGTACTCTTCTCAGGGTGAGAAGAATCGTGACATGCACAGCTTTCTGGACTGCTTGGATATTCCAAAGGTACCAGAAGGAGCTCAGATTAACCTTGAAGATCAAATATCCAAACAAGAGGTGCTAGATGCTCTGACTAGATTGCCGGGGGGAAGGCCCCTGGCCCTGACGGCTTTACAATTTACTTTTTTTTTTTTTTTAATTTGCAGAAAAACTAATTGATCCCCTTTTAGAGATGTTTAACCATGCAATTGAAAACAACCAATTGCCTCAAACACTGGAATGAGCCCTCATCATTGTTCTGTTAAAACCAGGTAAAGACCCTAAGCTGTGCGGTTCATACACACCGATGTCTCTTTTGTCAGCTGAATACAAACTGCTTACTAAATTTATAGCCACTCGTCTTGAGAAAATAGTTCCCTATCTGGCTGATACGGACCAGACTGGATTCATTCAAAATCGGTCATCAATAGACAATGTTAGGAGGTTCCTTAACATAGTGCACTGTGCTAAATCCTTGAATGACCCAGTTCCGGCAGTCTCACTTGACGCGGAAAAAGCCTTCGACCGTGTCGAATGGCATTTTCTCTTTGCAGTCCTACATAAAATGAACCTTGGCCCATATACGTATGTTAAGTATGATTCAACTGCTATACCTTAACCCTACAGCCTTGATACAGACAAATTCAGACATATCGCCTCCATTTTCCCCTGCTTTTCACGCTAGCAATAGAGCCCTTAGCTACTGCAACAAGGACCCACCCCTCGATCTCAGGGGTCAGGGTTGGGGATGCAAACCATGTTATCTCTTTGTATGCGGACGATATAATCCTATTTTTGACAAACCTATCCACCACCCTGCCGGCTCTTGTAGACTTGCTTAATGCATATAGTGAAATATCTGGATATAAAGTGAATATGCAAAAAAGTGTGGCCTTACCCCTTAACCTGCCAGCTGAACAAATCCCACAGGAAAACTTCCCTTTCCAATGGAATGCTCAGAGTGTCATGTATCTGGGCTTAGAGATTCCCACGCAGTTAGATAAGACTTTCTCACTTAACTATGACACACTGTTAAGGAAGGTGGAGAAGGACCTGGACAGATGGATGCAACTACCCATCTCTCTGATAGGGCGCGTGAATTGTATAAAGATGAACTTGCTGCCGCGATTTCTCTACCTGTTTCAAACCCTTCCCATATCAATCCCAACTAAATTTTTCAAGAAACTAGAAGGTGTGATATCCAGGTTTATATGGAGGGGAAAGTACCCAGAATTAAAATTAAGACCCTGTATAACACTCCCCAACAAGGCGGGCTGAAACTCCCCAATTTCACATTTTTTTTTACTGGGCTGCTCAGCTAAGAACTATCTGGTTCTGGCAGACAGAGATGCCCAATCCTCCAGCTTGGAAGCAAATAGAGCAATTCCATGCAGCTGATGTGCCACTGGCTGGTATCCCCTTTATGAAATCCTATCATACTTTGAAGGATGGCACAGATAATCCATTTATCAACCATACATCTAAATTATGGTCAGTTATACAACTACGCACCCGTAGTGTGAAACTATTGCATAACAGCACCCCCTTTCATAATAACCCTGCACTACCACCTGTACTAAGAGATGGTCTCACTAAGAGGTGGCACAGCATGGGGATGAAAACATTTGGCGACCTTTATGAAAATAATATATTCAAATCCTTTGAACAGTTAAAAGATACCTTCAATCTCCCTGCTATACATTTCTTTAAATACCTGCAGGTCAGACATTTCATTTGCTCTCAACAGGGTGGAAACCCAACCCCTCTAGAATCTCCTGTAACTGATAACATTCTGAAGGGCATTCAACGCCCTAAGGGCATGGTGTCCTTGATATATAGCAGAATACTGAACCTCCTGGCAAATAAAACTCTGAAATCTAGGGCTAAATGGGAACAAGATCTCGGTTTCACCTTTAAAGACTGTGGTTGGGAAGCGCTGTGTAGTGCAGCTCAAAATTTCCCGTATAATAGTCGTCATAGGCTTCTGCAGGTTAATCTCATTCATAGAATCTATCTCACGCCAGAGAGACTTCATAAAATGTACAGTACGATTTCTCAAGTTTGCCCTAGGTGTACGGTTGCAATAGGAAGTCTTATCCATATGTTTTGGGATTGTGCAAATTTGAGACAATTTTGGGATCACATTCTGGATGCACTCAAGGGCATCACAGGGATTGAGATTCCTCACTCACCAAGACTGATTTTGCTAGGGGACTTATCTGTTTTACCTACTGACAAGGTAAGGAAAACACGTTTTATTAGACTATCCCTAATTGCTGGAAACAAATGCATTGCTATGTTGTGGAAAAGTGAAAACCCACCTACTGTCTCAATGTGGCTTAAGGAAGTTGCATCATACATGGCCTCTGAAAAAATTATGTTCAATGTGAAAAAGAAACCCCATCTCTTTGACAAATGCTGGAGTGACTTTAAAATGTATCTGGATAACTTTTCACAGTTAACTAGTTGAGTTCTGCCAATGATGTGATGGTGGTCGTTGGTTGTAGCACACCTGTAGGAGTAGCTGTGCTTCTCCATTGCCAACGTCATGTCCTGTGCTGCACGTAATTTGCTGTGCTTTGTACTTTCTTTATCTTTTTATGGTTTTCATTTATTTTCTTTATTATTTATTTAACTAATGCATTTGGTTATCATTTAATTGACTATTCTTGTTATTATTCCTTTTTTATCCATTTTTATTTACAACCCCGATTCCAAAAAAGTTGGGACAAAGTACAAATTGTAAATAAAAACGGAATGCAATAATTTACAAATCTCAAAAACTGATATTGTATTCACAATAGAACATAGACAACATATCAAATGTCGAAAGTGAGACATTTTGAAATTTCATGCCAAATATTGGCTCATTTGAAATTTCATGACAGCAACACATTTCAAAAAAGTTGGGACAGGGGCAATAAGAGGCTGGAAAAGTTAAAGGTACAAAAAAGGAACAGCTGGAGGACCAAATTGCAACTCATTAGGTCAATTGGCAATAGGTCATTAACATGACTGGGTATAAAAAGAGCATCTTGGAGTGGCAGCGGCTCTCAGAAGTAAAGATGGGAAGAGGATCACCAATCCCCCTAATTCTGCACCGACAAATAGTGGAGCAATATCAGAAAGGAGTTCGACAGTGTAAAATTGCAAAGAGTTTGAACATATCATCATCTACAGTGCATAATATCATCAAAAGATTCAGAGAATCTGGAAGAATCTCTGTGCGTAAGGGTCAAGGCCGGAAAACCATACTGGGTGCCCGTGATCTTCGGGCCCTTAGACGGCACTGCATCACATACAGGCATGCTTCTGTATTGGAAATCACAAAATGGGCTCAGGAATATTTCCAGAGAACATTATCTGTGAACACAATTCACCGTGCCAGCCACCGTTGCCAGTTAAAACTCTATAGTTCAAAGAAGAAGCCATATCTAAACATGATCCAGAAGCGCAGACGTCTTCTCTGGGCCAAGGCTCATTTAAAATGGACTGTGGCAAAGTGGAAAACTGTTCTGTGGTCAGACGAATCAAAATTTGAAGTTCTTTATGGAAATCAGGGACGCCGTGTCATTCGGACTAAAGAGGAGAAGGACGACCCAAGTTGTTATCAGCGCTCAGTTCAGAAGCCTGCATCTCTGATGGTATGGGGTTGCATTAGTGCGTGTGGCATGGGCAGCTTACACATCTGGAAAGACACCATCAATGCTGAAAGGTATATCCAGGTTCTAGAGCAACATATGCTCCCATCCACACGACGTCTCTTTCAAAGAAGACCTTGCATTTTCCAACATGACAATGCCAAACCACATACTGCATCAATTACAGCATCATGGCTGCGTAGAAGAAGGGTCCGGGTACTGAACTGGCCAGACTGCAGTCCAGATCTTTCACCCATAGAAAACATTTGGCACATCATAAAACAGAAGATACGACAAAAAAGACCTAAGACAGTTGAGCAACTAGAATCCTACATTAGACAAGAATGGGTTAACATTCCTATCCCTAAACTTGAGCAACTTGTCTCCTCAGTCCCCAGACGTTTACAGACTGTTGTAAAGAGAAAAGGGGATGTCTCACAGTGGTAAACATGGCCTTGTCCCAACTTTTTTGAGATGTGTTGTTGTCATGAAATTTAAAATCACCTAATTTTTCTCTTTAAATGATACATTTCTCAGTTTAAACATTTGATATGTCATCTATGTTCTATTCTGAATAAAATATGGAATTTTGAAACTTCCACATCATTGCATTCCGTTTTTATTTACAATTTGCACTTTGTCCCAACTTTTTTGGAATCGGGGTTGTACTTTAGGGATGAAGGCAAGAGTTGGCCTATGGGGTCTGGGTCGAATTTGGAGCTCTATTGCTGTTATTGATGCTGTGAACTGTATATGAAAAAATGTTAAGAAATAAATTGTTAAAAAAAAAAAAAGTTTTGTGAAATTCCTCCAAAAATCGTGAGAGGAGTTGATTTCAGAAGGTGAGCACCTTTCCTGGGACGGATGGATGGAAATCGCCACGAAATAATCCCCCTTCGGGCCTTTCGGCCAGCGGGGGATAAAAATAATACTGCGTACTGCCATATTGCGAGGCACGCTGCAATACAGATGTGAGCAGGGAGTCAAACCAGAGGACTAGCCCCCCCCCCCCCCCCCCCACTATAACCCTAGCTATATAATAGGCGAGAGTTTCTACTGCAGAGGGCTATAGAAACAAACACTGGCACCGCCCAATGTACCTTAAGGGCCTACTTTGATACCCCTAGCTATGCAAATCTTATTTAAATCATTTCAACCTTGAAAACTGGCATACTATGTACCTGGATGAGAGCCATAGCTCCCCACAATGAAAAAGGAAGGTGAAGCAGGTTGACTCAATTATTCTTACCTTGAAACAGAGTGATTGAAAATGAATCATAGCCCCCCTGCCCGTCTCACAGAGTAGTTCTTGGCTGCTATACATTTTCGCATGCTGTTGAGAGAACGCAAAAACCAAAAGGCAAATCTGAATCTTGCATCATTTGCTTGGGATCATAGCCCGCTGATTATGTCCACATCCAGCTCATAGCCTGCTACGTACACAGAGAAATGAACTGTCACACTGCCATCAGGACAACAACGAAGGCATATTGCTGCACCGTAATTACTGTTTGGAAAAATAGATGTTGTTTTCTGTCTGAGCCTCACCAGACATGACATAATGATAATGTGCACCAACAAAATCATCACGTCAACTGGATATTCACAAGAACAAAAAAAAACCCCTCGTCATTATGCTATAACTGCATCAATAATCGTTGCATCTGTGTTGATCTAGAGACCATTTATAGTTTTTTTTTTATATATGAAGCTGGAAATTCTCCAGCAAATAGATGTTTTCATTTAAACTGCCATGTTAGGTTTGCTGAGCCCTCTGAGATGTTGTTTGGAGACGTGTTTGTGTCACATCACAGTATTGAGGGAAGCTTTGGTCTGATGTGGATCTATTGAGATGTCTGGAGATCAGAAGGCACATAGGTTTAATAAGAGGGCGACTGATGCCTGTTGATGATCGAGGCCTGTCACTGAGCTCATTCGGTACAGAACGAATGGGATTCAAAGGGAGCCAAGTGATTGCACGATGGCTGTTAGATGCTCTGATGTCTTATAGGACATGAGGGACAAAACGTGAGAAGATAAAAATGTTTGGCTTTTACAGTTTGTTCGCGTTGGTCTCATTTTAGTAATTGCATCACTGCGTCAGTATGCAAAACCCACAACTGGCCGTAGTTAGGAGTTACTTGATGAAAAAAATAAAGACAACTTTTCCTCTCACCTTTACTTCTCGCACAGTTTCTATCTGTATTCCCGGAAAGACCTTCAGGCACATCCAAAAATACCAGATACATCAGCAAAGGGCCTTTGTGACTGTATTGGCAGAGTGATTCAGTGCTCTATAGGCAGAGCAACGCTGAATAAAATGCAAGACCCCGACTACAGAGCAATCAATGTGCTCCAACCCTGAAAGAGGAAAGGGAGCAAGAGACAAAGCTACAGAACCGTACATGTTCACATCAAAGGTTTCCCCAAGAACTTTATCGACTATACTGGAAATTATTCCAATATGGACCTTACTTAGTCACTGGATTTATGAACACGCACACAAATACTGCACCAGTCAAAAAAGTTTGTACACCCGTACTCTACTCATTCATAGGTTTTTCTGTAGTTTGTATTTCCTACATTATAGAGCCATACTGAAGACATCAAAGCTATGAAATAACATCTGGAACATATATGGAATTAGGTTGTAAACAACAACAACAAAAAAAGTGTTAAAAAACCAAAATGTTTCATATTTTCCATTCTTCAAAGTAGCCAGCGTTTACCTTGATGCCGCTTTGCACATATTTGGTATTATCTTAACCAGCTTCATGAGGCAGTCGCCTGGAATGCTTTTCAATTAACAGGTGAGCCTCGTCAAACGTTAATTAGCTGACAAGTTTTTTGCCTTCTTAATGCGTTTGAGATCAAACAGTAAATAGTAAATAAGATCAACTGTGAGCTACTGCTCACTTGCATATCCCCCCGCTTTCGCTTATATCAGAATGCAAGCTTTCAAAGGAATAGGACGCTACAACGGTATGGGCGCTGTGTGAGACAGCTGCCTCTCCAGCAGCTCTGTAGTTTTTAGCTCTTTAAACCTCTTTTTTCCACCTTTTTTTACTTTTCTGCTCTTCTTACGAAGACACAGTGTTTTTTTACTTATATAACATGGATATTTTTAACTTTAACACGCAACCAGGAGCCAGTTCTCTCACTTATTCGAGAGAGGAGCTGCTGGCCCTGAGAACAATGGGACGAGCCGGGATACGACACCCCATCCCGGCGGAGCTGAGGAGGAAACCCAGGGGCTGCAAAGCCAGGGCTAAGCTAAAGCCTAGGCTAGCAGACAACCGGCAGCACTACAAACCATGCATTCCCTCCGTTATCATGGGGAATGTGAACTCGCTGCCGAATAAAGTCGACGAGCTTTCTGCTCTGAACAACCAGTGGATTTACCGGGAGAGCAGCTTATTTACCTTTAGGGAGACATGGCTAACACACCTTGTACCGGATGCTAACGTGGACCTGCGGGGATTCACTGCTGTGAGAGCCGACAGAGACACTAACACATGCGGGAAAAGCAAAGGTGGGGGACTCATCATTTATGTTAACAATCGCTGGTGTAACCCAGGACATATCTCGGTAAAGACAGTTTTATGTTGCCCGGACTTGGAGCTGCTAGCAGTTAGCCTGCGGCCATATTATCTACCGAGGGAGTTTAGTCATGTGATCACCATCTGTGTTTACATCCCTCCGAGGGCAGCCGCAGCCGCTGCATGTGAGAGGATTCACTCTGTCACAGCAAGGCTGCAGACGTAGCACCCTGAGGCATTTATCATCATTTCTGGGGACTTGAATCATGCTACTTTGGGCTCTACTTTGGCTGCTTTTTACCAGGCTGTGGATTGTCCAACAAGGAACAACAGGACAATTGACTTGCTGTATGCTAATGTGAGGGATGCAGACAGAGCCACACCCCTCCCCCCCCACTAGGGAAGTCTGACCACAACCTGGTTCTTCTACAGCCGAAGTACACCCCCCTGGTTCAAAGGCTGCCTGCAACAACTAGCTCCATCAGGAGGTGGTCCCCTGAAATGGAAGATGCCCTCAGGGACTGTTATGACATCATGGACTGGGATGTGCTGCTTAGCCAACACTGTGAGGACATAGAGGGGCTGATACACTGTTTGACGGATTACCTTAACTTCTGTGCAGACGTGGTCTCCCCTGCTAAGACTGTACGGTGTTACTCTAATAACAAGCCATGGGTAACACAGGAAGTCAAAGCTGTCCTCAACAGGAAGAAGGCCACCTTCAGGAGCAGGGATAGGGAGGCGATGAAAGCAGCACAGCAGGAGGTAAAACGCTGCATGAGGGAAGCTAAGGACAGCTACAGGAGGAAGGTGGAGCAGAAGCTGAAGGAGAACAGCATGAGGGAGGTCTGGGAAGGCGTGAAAACCATCAGAGGCCACAATACAAATACCAGAGTCGTTGAGGGGACAGTGGAGAGGGCGAATGAGTTGAATGACTTTTCAATCGGTTCAACCAGCCCACGTCCCCCCCACCCTCTCCCTCACTGCAGCCATCTCTCCTTCTTCCCTCAACACACCTCCCCCCAGTCATCACAGCAGCCCCCTCCTCCCCCACCTCAACACAGACTCTTCCATGCATTACTGCAGACCAGATCAGAGGTCAACTGAGAAAGCTTCACCCCAGGAAAGCAGCAGGCCCGGACAAGGTGTGTCCCCGACTACTGAAGACCTGTGCTGCTGAACTGGGTGAACCACTCCAACACATCTTCAACCTTAGCCTGCAGCTGGGGAGAGTGCCCACCCTCTGGAAGACATCATGTATCGTTCCAGTTCCCAAAAAGAATCAGCCCAGCGAGCTGAACGACTTCCGACCGGTGGCACTCACTTCACATCTGATGAAGACAGTGGAGCGGCTCTTCCTCAGCCTCCTCAGACCCCAGGTACAACATGCCCAGGACTGTCTGCAGTTTGCGTACTGGGCAGGTGTCGGTGTGGAAGACGCCATCCTCTACCTGCTACACCGAGCCCACTCGCATTTGGATAAGGGAAATGGCACAGTGAGGATCCTCTTCTTGGACTTCTCGAGTGCCTTCAACACCATCCAGCCCCCACTGCTTCAGGACAAACTGAACAGGATGCGAGTGGACCCCTGCCTGGTCACCTTGATCTCCAGCTACCTCACTGACAGGCCACAGTACATCAGGCTGAAGGACATCACATCTGACACTGTGATTAGCAGCACCGGAGCACCCCAGGGTATGGTGCTGGCCCCTCTTCTCTTCACCCTGTACACTGCAGACTTCTGCTACAACTCGGAGCTGTGTCACATTCAGAAGTTTGCCGATGACACAGCCATCGTTGGGTGTATCAGTGACGACAGAGAGGAGGAGTATAGGAGCCTGGTGAGGGCCTTTGCTGTGTGGTGCAACAGGAACCATCTGCAGCGCAACACCTCGAAGACCAAGGAGCTGGTCATTGACTTTGGGAGGTCCAGACCAAGGTCATGACCAGTTCTGATCGAGGGAGTCGAGGTGGAGGCTGTGGATTCCTACAGGTACCTCGGGCTGTGGCTGGACAGCAAGCTGGACTGGACTTGCAACACCAAACACTTATAAAGGAAGGGACAGAGCAGGCTATACTTCCTTAGGAGGCTGCGGTCCTTTAACATCTGCAGGAAACTCCTGTGGATGTTCTATCAGTCTGTGGTCGCCAGTGTCCTGTTTTATACCATGGTGTGCTGGGGGGGCAGCACATCCAAGAAGGACACATCCAGGCTGGACAAACTGATCAGGCGGGCCAGCTCTGTGGTCGGCATGAAGCTGGACTCTCTGGTGACGGTGGCAGAGAAGAGGTCTATGGACAAGCTATTGAACATCATGGACGATGCCAGTCACCCTCTGCACACCATCATCAGCAACCAGAGGAGCCTGTTCAGTGGCAGAATGCTCCTTCCCAAGTGCAGGACGAACAGACTCAAAAACTCCTTTGTCCCTCACGCCATCACCCCCTCCCTTTTTCTCTTTTCCCCTTCCCCATATCTTATTCTTTTTATATTTGTATATGTAAATAATTTATTTTAATTTATCTAGAAGTTTTCTCTCTTTATTTTCTCTGTTTATCTGTAATGATGCTGCTGGAATCTTAATTTCCCTGAGAGAACCTGCCCAAAGGGATCAATAAAGTTTTATCTAATCTAATCTTATTATGAATGTTGACTTCGACAAATAACTAACTCTGAAATGAGTAAGTAAAGAGCAGTGTCTCTCCCCAGGGATTTCAAACAGCATCCTGGTAAACTGTCATTTTGAAATCGCAATTTGCTTATTGAAATAGCCTCAAAATCCACCCTATATGTTTCGTGAATACATTCAGTCGGTAAACAGGAAGTCGATGTGCAACAGACCTGAAAACGGTATACACGGTATAGAACCCCAAGCTGAAGCTCAGTACCAAATATCAAGCAGCTGTGATTCATAGTTGCTGAGAAAAGTATGAGAAAAATTTTGTAAATCCACCCTGTGTGTTTCGTAAATACATTCGGTCGGTAAACAGGAAATTGATGTGCGACAGACCTGAAAATGGTTTACATGGTATAGAACCCCAAGCTGAAGATTGGTACCAAGAACCAAGTGGCTATGATTTGTGGTTGCTGAGAAAAAGGGTATTTCGGCCGGATGGAAATACGGAGATACGGACGGAGGTAAACCAGTAAACCCCCCCACCCACCCACCCCCGGAGCGGGGGTATAAATAACAATACAGTAAATAGCCCTATTCCATACCACAACTGTACTAATCCATATTATATCAAGAACCGCTCAACTAAGTAAAGAGAAATTACATCCATCATTACTTTAAAGTGCATATTCTGGACCAATTTTCTTTTTTTTTTAATATGAAAGTACGTCCCTTTACACACTCATCCAGAAGGCTAATTTTGCACAAGGCCATCTGTCTACAGCAGAAAAAAAATAAATAACAAAACACGTCTGGAAAAATCCCAAGGGAGTCTGGAGCCAGATTCGTGACGTTACCTGCGGAAGCGCCAGCAGGCTGCAAGAGCTTGCACGGTTTCAGTGCACAGCCTGTGTAGACCAAGCGCTCCCATTTCTCTCTCATTGTCCAGTCTTTTGGAAAACGAGGAGTACTAATCCCATCAAGATTGGTGTTGCTACACCCTCCTACGATACATCTGTTAACCATTTTAATAATTACGCGATAACGTTGAAGAAATTTGCAGAAAACCACCAGATCGTTTTCTCATAAACAAACCAGCGCTGACGTAGGATTCAGAAGGAGGCGTCCTGCAAATCAATGTTTCCCGGGAAATCCAAATGCCAAGTTTTTTCAGAGGTGGACCAATTCACCTCAAATGGCTTGATTTCAACTGAATTTTTCTGGTATTGCGCAAGGTAAAAAAAAAATTGCACAAAATGCAAAATGTGACAGATATTTGACCAAAGTTTCATATAAAATAGGAGAATTACATTGATCTTGCTCCTGAATTTACCCGTGATATGCACTTTAAGACATGAAGTGACTTTGAATTAAGTAAAGAAAAAAAAAATCACCGAGTTAGAAGGTTTCTAAACTTTTGACAGGTACTATACATGCTTTTGATACACTCACACATGAAGGTAATTTTATTCATGTTCATTCTTGCAATTATCCAGTCAGCCAGTCATGTGGCATCAGCACACTGAAAATAATCTACCTGCAGGTTAAGAGCTTCTAATAATGCTCACATCAAACATCAAAATGGGGGAAAAAGTGATCGCAGTGACTTCGAACATCACATGGTTGTTGGTGCCAGATCGGTTATTTTGAGTCATCGTCGTCTTCTTTCGGTTGCTCCTGTTAGGGGTTGCCACAGCTGATCTGTTCCAGATATTTGATTTGGCATATGTTTTACACCAGATGCCCTTCCTGACGCAACCCTTCCCAATCTATCCTGGCTTGGGACTGGCACCAAGTACGCACTGGCTCGTGCAACCTCATTGGTTGGGTACTTTACCCAATGTGCATGTCTTTGGACTGTGGAGGAAACCGGAGCACCCGGAAGAAACCCACACAGACACGGGGAGGACATGCAAACTCCACACAGAAAAGCCCCCGTCGGCCATGACCTCATTTGGCGTTTTTCCAATCTTCACCTGTCCAGGTTTGTAAATCTACATCCAACATAGCCTCGGATTCCTGTTCTTGTGATCCGATATGCTTTTCTGCTCACCACAGATGTAAAGAGTGGTTATTTGAGTTACTGTAGCCATCTTGTCAGCTTGGACCAGTCTGACCATTTCCAAACACAGAGCTGCTGCTCTCTGGATGTCGGTTTTGTTTTGTGCACCATTCCTTGTAAACTGAAACATGTTCATTCTTTAACAAAGAACAGCGCATCATCGTTGACGAGGTGTTATTGTTAAAACTTCTGGTAGTTTCCCGATACAGGGAAAATATTCAAGAGAGAGACAAAAGACAGTGGTGAATTTTGGTGGACTCCTGAAAAATGGGTACTATAAAGCAAAGTGAAATATGGAAGTAATATCTTAAAAAAGACAGCCAATCAAAAAGTGAGAAGATTAGGTGAAAAGAAGATGCATTAGTCATCGATGTTTGAATATTGTGAAGATCCAATAAACCCTCTTTTTAACCCTTTTATTGCTGAGTATTGTCAACGTTTTTGTGCCAAAAGTACCCCCACACACACACACCTTTTCACTACATGCCAGACTGTTTGCTCTTCTCCCCTGTCAGCCTGTTTAGTAGGGAAAAAAATGGAGGTGTAACACAAACAGGACCACAGGAGCATCTCGCGCTCCCTCCCCAGCTGTCAGGCTCTTTTTGACAGCAGCTGCCTAGGAGACACAGTGGGTCAAACTAAACAGCAGGACTGAATAGCAGAATGGCAGCTCAGCTGTAATACACAAGGGGAGATGGAGAAGTGGCAGAGTGTGGAGATGTGACCTCGGTTCAGGATGGTGGGGTTTTTTCGTGCAGTGTGGGTGTATATAGGGAGAATGCAGTTAGAAACAATGCAATATGATGGACTTCAGTAGAAAAACAGAAAAATCTGCTATTAATTTGGTCACAGTTACAACAAGTGCTGCCAGGCAAAACGAACCTCGCCCGGCAGCACTTATTTTATACCTATATGTTGAGAATGGTAATATTTCTCAATCATCAGCTGTCAGGTTATAGTCCTATATGAAAATCCATGACCTTGAGTTTCAAATGACATTTCAAAGTCATTCAAGGTCAAAAGTCATGGTGCCAAGTGAAAGCCCATATGGCGCTTCCTCCAAGTTGATAAGGGTAAATATCAGTTTGAAAACATGCGTTTGGCCTGGAAACACGGAAACAAGTTAACATTCACCTCTCCTGGTTGACAGATAAGGGAAAGCTGGCTGCTGAGTGAGAATTTGGAAGAAAAATGAGGGGGGGGGGGGGGGGGGAACCCACATTAAACTCCTAAATAAACAAGATCAACTGTGAGCTACTGCTCACTTACATATCCCCCTGCTTTCGCTTATAACTAAGCAATTGGGTTGAGATCAAGTCAACACCAAGACAAGGCGAGACCGAGTCAAGACCAGGACCAGACCAGTGTGTGAGATGGGGGGTGGGGAAGGGGTGACAACTGTTAACAGGAAGAAAATTTTCAAACGAGATCAACTGCTCACTTACGTATCCCCCCCCCCGCTCTCGCGTATATCAGAATGCAAGCAATCGAAGGAATAGGACACATTATGAATGTTGACCTCAACAAATAATGAACCCTGAAACAAGTAAGTAAAGAGCCGTGTCTCTCCCCAGGGATTTCAAACAGCATCCTGGTAAACTGTCATTTTGAAATAGCATTTTGCTTCTTGAAATAGCCTCAAAATCCACCCTGTATGTTTCGTAAATACATTCAGTCGGTAAACAGGAAGTCGATGTGCGACAGACCTGAAAACGGTATACACGGAATAGAACCCCAAGCTGAAGCTCGGTACCAAATATCAAGCAGCTGTGATTTGTAGTTGCTGAGAAAAGTGTAAGGAAAATTTTGTAAATCTACGCTATACGTTTCGTAAAGACGTTCAGTCGGTAAACAGGAAGTCGATGACCTGAAAATGGTGTACATGGTATAGAACCCAAAGTATCGATGATTTGTGGTTGCTGAGAAAAATATTGTTTCGGACAGACGGAAATATGGACGGATGGACAGAGGTATACCAGTATAACCACCCCCACCCACCCCCTTCGGAGCGGGGGCATAACTAAGCAATTATTTCCAACAGCCACCATTTTTGGTTTTGTTGCCGTTCACAGAATTAATAACAAAAGGAAAACATGAAAATACATTACAGGCAGATTCAGAGTTTAAAGAACAAATTATCAGGCCAAAGTGCTAATTTAAGTATTTCCACATTAAAATAGTGGCTGGTTGCTAAATGATGAGTCATACCACACACTGCGTTTCACTGGGCCAGTGGATCACGGGTATGAGAAAGAGAGAGAAAGAGAGAGGATAATAATAATAATAATAATAATCAGGGTGCGATTTGTCAAAAAAACAGAAGGGGGGATGTTTTTTTTTAAATCATGAAACGTCACAAAATTAAGGTAACAATTGGCTAACAGCTCAATAACATCCCATGATATCAAATGAATAACACTAAATGAAAACGAACACTAAACCAGAGATAGTAAATTCATCTTCCTATCTCTCTGACTAAATACACGAACACTAACACACAACTGCACAGTGGCGACCTGCAGCACAGTTTGTCGGCGTGTTTGATGTTCAATGTTGTTTGTTTTGGTCTACGTGATTTATTTTGAAAATAACGTAGATAAGTTCGACCACAGTCATTGTAGGCCACCATGAGCCGTATATGGACATTAGTTTTATTATTATTTTTGTTAGCAGTTACCGCGGTGGTGTTCTCAGCATGCAAACCAGCCGGCGAATCTGGGGCACATATACGCTACAAGAAGGATTTTCTTTTGCAACTCCGTGATCGTACACATGACTGGATATCAGATACAAATATACCTGCAGAGATTATAAAGCACAACATCAGTAGTAGATTTGGACAGAAGAGGAAACGGGGGAAGCGAGGAGGAACGCGTCTAAAACTCAGAAGGAGGAATGCAAAAGTGCCACTTCCAACAATCATCTTGGCAAACGTCCGTTCGCTCAAGAGGAAAGCGGACGAGTTGCGAGCAAACACTCGCTACTTGTACGAATACCGGGAGGCCTGCATACTAGCCTTCACCGAAACCTGGATGAATAATGGCGTGTCGGACTCGGAGGTTTGTCCAGAGGGCTTTTCAATCGTACGATTAGACCGCTGCAGTGAGACCACGGGCAAGGAGCAAGGAGGAGGGGTGTGTTTTATGATTAATGACCGATGGTGCAGGACAACGGTGATAAGGAAAAAAATATGCACCCCGGATACTGAACTTCTGTCAGTGTCCCTCCGACCGTCGTATTTACCTCGTGAGCTCCCACAATTATTTTTGACTATTGTGTACATACATCCAAGAGCAAATACAGACAAAGCAGCCGACGTCATTTATAATATCAATCAGGAGTTTGATGAGATTTCCCCTGATGCACCCAAGTTTGTAATGGGGGACTTTAATAACTGTACCCTTAAACGTGCACTCCCCACCTATTCCCAGTATGTCACATGTTCAACAAGGAACAATAAGGTTATAGACTTGTGCTATGGATCCATTCCGAAGGCATATTCATCCTGTGCAAAAGCACCCCTGGGTAGCTCAGACCACAATATTATTCTGCTGACACCCACTTATAAGCAGGTTCTAAAACAAGTCAAACCTACTGTGAAGCAGACTCAGGTTTGGCAGGAGGATAGTGTGGAGACTCTGAAAGGGTGCTTTGAGTCTACAACATGGAGCACCTTTGAAAACTCCTCTGCCGACCTGCATGAGATGACAGAGGTCATTTCAGGTTATATAGACTTCTGTGTGGAGACAGTGATTCCCAAAAAGACCAGTAGGGTGTACCCAAATAATAAACCCTGGGTGACTAAAGAGTTGAAGGGGGTATTAAACGAGAAAAAGAGGATATATGCTTTGGGAAGTAAACAGGACATGAAGGAGGTACAAAGAAAAGTTAACAAGGAGATCTACAAAGCTAAATGCCAGTACAGAGACAAGGTGCAAGAGATATTAATGGCTGGAGATTCAAGGGCTGCATGGACTGGTATTAAGTTGATGGCAAATGCCCCATACAAGACAAACAAAAGCTCAGAACAACAAACAGAGGATAGAGCACGCTATCTGTTGGCCAATGACTTGAATGAATTTTTCACCCGTCATGAGCATATGGCCAGTGGCAGTAATTCCATTTTGCTACAGGATGGGTTACAGGACAATGGGGCAGTGGGAATATTCAACATTAAGGAGGATACAGTACGGCGGGTGTTTGAGAAGATCAACATCCGAAAGAGTCCTGGGCCTGATAATATAGGAGGCAAGGTGCTGAGATACTGCTCAGCCCAATTGAGTGGGGTCTTTTGCTACCTTTTCCAACACTCATTGGATACTCAGGTTGTACCACGTATTTGGAAAAAATCATACGTGGCCCCCCTTCCCAAAGTTCCTTATCCATCTTCTCCCAAGGACTATAGACCCATTTCCCTCACCTCACTTGTAGTCAAATCATTTGAGAGGATTGTCAAAACCCACATCATCAACTCTTGCCAGCAAGCCCTTGACCCACTACAATTTGCATATAGGCGTGACAGAGGAACAGATGACGCCATTGTCACACTTTTGGATTATTTGTATATGCACTTAGAAGGTTTTAAGACACATGCTCATGTCCTTTTTGCTGATTTTTCATCAGCTTTTAATACCATACACCCACACATTTTAGCTGAAAGATTAAAAAAAGACTTCCGCTTTGATTTTAAATTGATTAAGTGGACTATGGACTTTCTGCAGGGCAGAGCACAGCAGGTGAAGGTAGGCAACGTCTTGTCAGATGTTCGACTTACCTCTATTGGAACTCCACAAGGTAGTGTTCTTTCACCCTTGCTGTTTATTTTGTATACCGACAGCTGTCGTAGTAGTCACCCTGGTTGCCACATAATTAAATATGCAGATGATACAGCCTTGGTAAGCTTACTGAACCATAATGAAGCCACGCATGGTCCAGCACTGGAGGAATTTGTCAACTGGTCTGAAATGTCTAACCTGCATCTCAATATATCTAAGACGAAAGAGCTGATCTTTGATTTCAGACAAAAAGTCTTACCAGCGCCCCCCTCAGTTATTGGAGGAGAGGAGATTGAAGTGGTAATGGGCTATAAATATCTTGGTCTAATTATAGACCACAAATTATCATGGGACAGTTGTGCAGATGCAATTTATAAAAAGGGTCAACAGCGTTTGTATTTCCTAAGGAAACTTAACTTTTTTAATGTTGACAATACAATTATGACGTTATTTTACAAGTCTTTTATTGAAAGTATTCTTTGCTATGGTATTGTATGTTGGTATGGTCACTCCAAAGTGACGCACAAAAGTAAACTGGGTAAAATCGTTAAAACAAGTGGGAAAATAATGGGGTGTCAGCAAAAAGAGCTTAATAACCTTTACCTGGATAGATTAGCCAAGAAGGCAGGCAAAGTCTGCACTGACATTACCCACCCCCTCTCAGTTAAATTCCAAACACTTCCCTCAGGTCGTAGATACAGATACCCTAACATCAGAACAAATAGAGCAAAGAACTCCTTCATCCCCATGGCAATTAATCAATTGAACAAGATATGGGAGATACATACTTAAAACTACACTCATACTTGTGTTAATGTAGAAATGATTTTTTTTAACATTTCTAGCATTGATTGATGCCTCTGACCAGTGGTCTGTATTTATTTACACGTTTTGCTATTTATTGTGTTGTGATGGGTTTTTTATTGTATGTGTTTTTTGTCACTTTGCTGTGCTGTAAGACAAATTGCCTTTTTTAAGGACATTAAAGCTTTCAAGTCAAGTCAACAAAGTTCGCATTGCTTGTCGCGTTGCTGTGATGTTTCTCTCCCTCCGGATTAAATGGACAGTGACTCGAAAATCACTAAAATACATGAATACTAAATGAACAGTTTGCTCTGATGGCGCAGTTCACATTGTGCGCAGCTTTCCGATTTAAACTGTTTTTTTCTCATCCTTATACTTCCTGTTTCATGGACTGTAATGGATTTGCTTATTTAGTAATTTTAATACAGAATTTACTTTGAAATTATAATCAGACACTCCAACGTCCTCCCTAAAAAAAAAAAAAAAAAAAAAATCGGCCGTGAAAAAGGCGGCATCCGCCAAAAGGCGCACTGTTTGCATCCCTGCATAGAACGCAAAGATATTGTTATTATCTACAATGTACGTACCTATTTGCTGGGGACGTTCGTGAACATCAAAGCTGCCACTTCGGGTCATTTTGAAAGTGAGTGCAATGTAGACCATAGAAAACTGTGTCACAACATGCCTGTCATGTCAACTTTTTTTTTGGTTTGTTTGTTTTATTGACGGGGTTGTCCCCGAGGATTTTTTTTCAGCAGAGATAAAAACCAGAGGGGGGGATGATCCCCCCCATCCCCCCCAGCAAATCGCACCCAGATAATAATAATAAAACAGTGAGCGATGTGCTGCTTCTCACTGACCAGTCAAAGTTCTGGCCATTATGACAGTTTGCAAAGGTCACGCTGATCATTTGGCTCCCCTTCACTGGATTCTCTTCTCTCATGTCAATTAATTTGCATATCTACACCCCCCACACACACCATCACCATCCAAAAAAAAAAAATACCCTTCCCTCTTCAGACTATCATTAAGAGACCATTAATCATGGGCAAGACAGACACTCTACTGACTTTGGACTTCCCTCTCTTGTTTAATCTGGCGGTAGCTTTTTAATAGGAAACTTTCCCAAGGGGACAGCCTGACGGACAAAAGAATAGAAAGCAATCCCCCCCCCCCCAGTTATGCAGTCCATTATGACAAAGGTATTTTCAGATACATCTCAACAACACACTGAGTAGGAGAAGAAGAATGTGGTCAAATAAGTGTACTAATGAGGGCAAAGGCCAATCAGTTTAGGAAATTAAATTAGGCACAGTTTTCAATTCTTTCCCCTTCTCATGTTTTAAAGATAAACATCTGTTGTTTTCTCTTGCAAGGAAAATACCCCTGAAAAAGGACAGAGTACTGTGCAAAGTATTGGGCACTTAGGAAGAGAGCAATCTTGGCTGTGCTCTTTTCTCTCCCTTCTCAGTCAGACTAGCCAATCATGGGCATGTTTGAGCTCATGTACACTGTCAGAAATAGGGGTACAGCAGGAGTCCATTTCTGTCCCCTAAGGTACAATCTACACGAATGTTCCCCCCTAGGGCACATTATTGGTCCTTATGGTAACTGTGTACCTTTTTAGGGACAAATGGTTCCCAAGAAGTATCTAAAGGGTACAAGTAAGTACCTTAGTGGGTAATGCCTCAGTGGCAAGCCGTTGTCCCTCTAAAGGTAAAATCAGACAAGCGTGCTCTGACAGCACAATATCCCATGCTGGCAACTATGCCATAACTCTGGTAAAATGCGACTGAATTGAACAAAATTGCAATATGCATGCTACCGACATATAACAATGCCTTTTGCCAAGTTTTGTGAAATTCCTCCAAAAATTGTGAGAGGAGTTGATTTCAGAAGGTGAGTACCCTTCCCGGGACAGACGGACGGACATTGCCACGACATAATGCCTCTTCGGGCCTTTTGGCCAGCAGGGGGATAAAAACTTTTTGCCAAATTACATGAAATTCCTCCAGAAATTGGGAGGGAAGTTGATTTCAGAAAGCAAGCACACCTTGATGAAATTGCCAAAGTATAAGTTTGTTAATAATCGAGGGCATAACTCTGGTAAAAATTTGCCCAACTTAAAGGAAATTTCAATATGCGTATAACTGTCATATAACAAAGCCTTTTGCCAAGTTTGATGAAATTCCTCCACAAGTTGTGAGAGGAGTTGATTTCAGAAGAACGTACACCCTCATGAAATTGTCAAAGTACAAGTTATTTAACCAAGAGTAAAAACTCTGGTCAAATTTTCAGAAATGAAATTAAATCGCAATATGCGTATTACCGCCATATAACAAGGACTTTTGCCAAGCTTCAAGAAATCAATCCAAAAATTGTGAGAGGAGTTGATGTCAGAAGGAAAGCACACCTTCATGAAATTGTGAAAGTACAAGGTTGTTAATCAAGGGCCACAACTCTGGTAAAATGCTACCGAATTGAACAAAATAACAATATGTGTACTACCAACATATAACAAAGAATCCTGCCAAGTTTTGTTAAATTCCTCCAAAAATTGGGAGAGGAGTTGATTTCAGAAGGTGAGCACCCTTCCCGGGATGGACGGACGGAAATCACAACGAAATGATCCCCCTTCGGGCCTTTCGGCCAGCGGGGGATAAAAAGTCCCTCCCATGTCAGGATCTGGTCTTCCCAGGCAGTCTCCTGTCCCAGGACTACCCAGCTCTTTGAGGCGCATGGGTGTAGTGCCAATCTCTGTTTCTATAGCCCTCAGGCTCTTGGCCATTACATAGCTAGGGTAACAGTGGGGGGCTGGTCCTCTGGTAACCATGAGAGTCTGACTCCCTACTCACATCTGCATTGCCGCATGCCTTGCCAGACGCCTTGCCAGACGGCAGAAGGTACCATTTTTATGATGGTCTTTGGTATGACCTGACGGCGGGTAGAACTTGCGATTTCCCGGTCAAGATACGGACACACTAACCACGAGACCAGCTAGTGGTCAAAGGTACAATAACGTACTTTATTTTCTGAGAATGTGTACGGAAGACGGTAGACAGTCTTCCCTTTCCTCCATGTAAAAAAAAATAGAAGCTAGATATGCTTTCAAGAGAAACGAAGTTTTAAGAAATCATCTATAGCCAGAAGGACAGGCACTGTATATTAAACAAAGTGACAGGGAGAAAGAAAAATTGGCAAGATTTGTGCTTTATGCAACATGAAGAACTCCTTAAAGATATAAGAAATAACCGAGTGGAACTAAATGATAAATTAACCCAGGCAGTGAGTAGAAGGACACAGTGTAGATCAATTATAATTATGGTGCTTCTGGGAATTTGTGGCTTGACGGCAGCCAAAAAAATGGCACAAAAAGCTCAGGGGTTACAAAAGAGAAAAGACTGATGATTGGATTGAGAAGGCGCTCTGCAGCTCATCCTTTAACACTTGCATCTTAATGAGGCAAGGCAAAATCATTAGAGATCAATATAATCACGTCCTGCTCACAGAAGATTTGGTTCATGCTGACAGATTTCAACTGTAGTAAGGGATTAGTTGTAAATCCTCAAGTTACCCATTAAACCTTCTAGGACTTTAGAGTCTTCACTTTCATAAATACATATCTTTGCTATTAGACAGTCCTATCCATTCTTTTTTTTTTTTTGTCTTTAAGGGTGCCAGTAGCCCTGGAGTTAACTATACAAATGGTGATTTTCCATCACACAGTGACCATCAAAACAGGATTCCTGCAGTAAAACATGGGTGCGCAGGCTCTCGTCTCGTTACCATGGCTACATATGGAACGCTAGACGTCTCATGCTCGTGAGAGACAGACTGCAAACGAAGTGATTACTTTTATCAGAGCCTCCATCAAATGTGTTTTGTCTAATCGACAGTCACCACAGCTGCACATCAAAGGCGCAAACGCAGGCAAAGGATAGTAGGCCTGCGCGGTGGGATTCCTCTACCAGTCATGCATCGTCGCTCTAATGCATGAAGGAGTGTTTTCATGAATCAAACAGAACGTGTGACAAGTTGTCTGCTTGTTTTTTTTTGAAAGCTTCCGCACTGTCAGGACAGGTCATGTGTGTTAAGGGTGGCGAGACGTGGTGAGTTAGGATCCAATAGCAGAACACAAACCAGAAAATCCAATGAATAAAAAATGATTTAATTAAAAGTCCAAAAAGAGTCGATGAACAAAAATAGCAAAATAATCCAGACAACGATGAGGTAGACAAAAGACAAAGTGCTAATATGAAAAAACATGAAAAATAGTTCTGACAAAAACACATCGTGCAAAAAAAACATGAAAAAAACAAGAGTGCAAAAAACTGTGGCTAAGACTAGGCAAAACAGAGAGCAAAAATCCAGGAAGCAAAAAATGGCACAGAGTCGACGTGAGAAACAGACAAGACGTTCTGGCCAAGTCCCCTTCTGAGAACGGCCTATTTATACACAGCAGAGCAGACCAGGAAGTGAATGCCAGCAAGATGGAAGTCCCGTCCCGGATCCGGATTGCGCTGAACTGGGAGATACTGTAGTAAATCTCTGGAGTAGAAGTCCGGGGCGGATCACGACAGTGTGCAAGTTCAATAAATTGAGAAGTGGAATATAATCAAGAACAGGAACGGTCTTTCTAGATGTGGTACAATTGTACTATTCCACGCCACAAAGTTATTTATTGCACCTAGTGGTAAAAATCAGGAACTGCAACATTGGATAATAGAGGCCCATTGGGGCATGAACCATACTGCCCCATATTGACTCCATGAACATTTTCAGTGTAGGAGGAACCAGTGGACAGACTAGTTAAAGGCAGGGTTGCCAGGTTCATTGTTTTTAGACCAGATTGGGCAAGTTTAAAAATACTCCCTGGCCACCAAGATCTTTTTTATAGCTAATAATCAGAATTACGTCTAAAAAAACGTCCGAAAACAAAGGCAAAGTATAAGCGCAGACAGTGTGTCCATGATGATGTCTTCTGTTACACGGGGAAGTGAGTCGATGATGTCCGCACGTCAGAAATGCGTGCGCACCACGGTGACCTTGTTTCCACACAAAGGCTAAGAAAAAGAAAAAAAAAAAACCCGAACAAACCATGCATCTCGCATTCTCAATGTATTTTTCAATGCCTGAATTTTTCAGGCCGATTTCAGGTCTTTTGTGTGGTTGAGATGTCGATGTGGGTGGAAATTTTGCTGACATCTGGCAACTATGTTTAATGATCTGATTTCAAACACAGCTACACAAAGGTATGTTTAAAAAAAATGCACAAAATGAGCTGCTAGACAGTATACTGGATAACCATATGTTGTCTGCCTAACACCCTTGGTGACAAGAAGACAAAAAAACAAAAATCTGCATGCAAAACATCTCATGAAATCCTAAGGTAAAACTAAGCTCTAAGGATGAAATGTCTGAAATTTATTTTATGCTCTAAGCACGTTATGCTAATCTGATAACGTATGTAAAAATACACTTCCTGTGAATATCCTTGCTTGGAGCTTTATACAGTGACTCAGAGGTACATGCTCACATTCAAAACATTATATCACATTCTTTCCCTGGGCTATGAGGCCCAAAAGTGTCCCAAGATCAGAGATGAAGCTAAAATGGAGCTAGTGTGTGTGAGTCATCCATGTCATAGAAATTAGGGAGAGTGCACCAACAGAAGGATTCAAAGCCACCAGCCACCGTTTGAGGCTTTTCCTAAATGGATTACAGGATGCGCTAAAATGCTAACCTTCAAAGTTCCCAATATGAGGGGAATCTGTTCAAAAGAAAGACTTATTTCTTTGCCACATGACAGCATAGTCAGGTCGATGTCAAGGATGATGTGAACCTCCTGAACAACCTCCACACAACTTGTCCTGATTTCAGGCTGCTTGTAAACGGTTATCTTCCCATTTTTTCAACACGATGTGGAGTATTCATAAATATTGAGCAGGTCTAAAATTAATGGCGAGTAAAATGTTGGAGGAATTCTGACGATGGGCTCATTTAAAAAAAAAAACAATATCAGTACGTCCTAAAGTGTTTTATTCCTTGTGGCAGCGGGGGCGTGGTCAAGCGCCGGTCTGTGACAGGAGGGCAGAGTCAGGGAAGGTAAGTGGCAGAATCACTACACCTGATGTCAATTAACCTGTGTTTGTGTGTCTTCCCCAGTGACCGCGCCCTATATAAGGAGGAAGAGCTCTCTCTGCTCTCGCTCTCCCTCCTTAAGTAGGGCGCGGTCACTGGGGAAGACACACAAACACAGGTTAATTGACATCAGGTGTAGTGATTCTGCCACTTACCTTCCCTGACTCCGCCCTCCTGTCACAGACCGACGCTTGACCACGCCCCCGCTGCCACATTCCTCTTGTACCAGAGCAACTTGCCAACAAACAGTTTTTACCTGGTCTGATCTGAAATAATTTTGCTCCATGAGAAATTCTGCTAGATCGCAGGTTCGGGAGATTCTTGGGCATAATCTGGAAGTGGGTGGGGTTTGATGACTGAAGGATAATCCAAACCAAAAAATAAATAAATACTGTAAATCTGTGAATACTGTACATACTATACAGCCAAATGTTTGTGGACCCCTGACCATAACACTCATACAGTTAGGTCCATAAATATTTGGACAGAGGCAACATTTTTCTAATTTTGGTTCTGTACATTACCGCAATGAATTGTGAACAAAACAATTCAGATGCAGTTGAAGTTCAGACTTTCAGCTTTAATTCAGTGGGTTGAACAAAATGATTGCATAAAATGTGAGGAACTAAAGCATTTTTTAAACACAATCCCTTCATTTCAGGGGCTCAAAAGTAACTGGACAAATTAAATAATTGTAAATAAAATGTTCATTTCTAATACTTGGTTGAAAACCCTTTGTTGGCAATGACTGCCTGAAGTCTTGAACTCATGGACATCACCAGACGCTGTGTTTCCTCCTTTTTAATGCTCTGCCAGGCCTTTACTGCAGCGGTTTTCAGTTGCTGTTTGTTTGTGGGCCTTTCTGTCTGAAGTTTAGTCTTTAACAAGTGAAATGCATGCTCAATTGGGTTGAGATCAGGTGACTGACTTGGCCATTCAAGAATATTCCACTTCTTTGCTTTAATAAACTCCTGGGTTGCTTTGGCTTTGTGTTTTGGGTCATTGTCAATCTGTATTATGAAACGCCGACCAATCAGTTTGGCTGGATTTGAGCACACAGTATGTCTCTGAATACCTCAGAATTCATCCAGCTGCTTCTGTCCTGTGTCACATCATCAATAAACACTAGTGACCCAATGCCACTGGCAGCCATGCATGCCCAAGCCATCACACTGCCTCCACCGTGTTTTACAGATGATGTGGTATGCTTTGGATCATGATTTGTACCACGTCTTCACCATACTTTTTTCTTGCCATCATTCTGATAGAGGTTGATCTTGGTTTCATCTGTCCAAAGAATGTTTGTCCAGAACTGTGCTGGCTTTTTTAGATGCTTTTTTAACAAAGTCCAATCTAGCCTTTTTATTCTTGAGGCTTATGAGTGGCTTGCACCATGCAGTGAACCCTCTGTATTTACTTTCATGCAGTCTTCTCTTTATGGTAGATTTGGATATTGATACGCCTACCTCCTGGAGAGTGTTGTTCACTTGGTTGGCTGTTGTGAAGGGGTTTCTCTTCACCATGGAAATTATTCTGCAATCATCCACCACTGTTGTCTTCTGTGAGTGTCCAGGTCTTTTTGCATTGATGAGTTCACCAGTGCTTTCTTTCTTTCTCAGGATGTACCAAACTGTAGATTTTGCCACTCCTAATATTGTAGCAATTTCTCGGATGTTTTTTTTTCTGTTTTCACAGCTTAAGGATGGCTTGTTTCACGTGCATGGAGAGCTCCTTTGACCGCATGTTTTCTTCACAGCAAAATCTTCCAAATGCAAGCACCACACCTCAGATCAACTCCAGGCCTTTTATCTGCTTAATTGAGAATGACATAACGAAGGAATTGCCCACACCTGCCCATGAAATAGCCTTTGAGTCAATTGTCCAATTACTTTTGGTCCCTTTAAAAACAGGGTGGCACATGTTAAGGAGCTGAAACTCCTAAACCATTCATCCAATTTTAATGTGGATACCCTCAAATGAAAGCTGAAAGTCTGGACTTTATGTCCATTATATAACTATAACTTGAATATGTTTCAGTAAACAGGTAAAAAAAGAAAATTTGTGTCAGTGTCCAAATATATATGGACCTCACTGTATATGCTTGTTGAATATCCCACGACAGACCAGGTTCCTCCTGTGCTGCTATAATAACCTCCACTCTTCTTGTAAGGCTTTCTAGAGATTTTGAAATGTGGCTATGGGGATTTGCTCATTCAGATACAAGAGCATTAGTGCGGTCAGGTCCGGCGTGTAGTCGGCATCCCGGTTTATCTTAAAGGTGTTCAGTGGAATTGAGGTCAGGAGTCTGTGCGGGCAATTTAAATCCTTCCTCTCCAGCCTTTGTGGTAACAGTTTTGGGAAGAACCACATATGGGTGGGTGTGATGGTCAAGTGTCCACAAACTTTTGACCACATGATGGTCCGTCACATTTTCAATAGTTCTTAAGATTGTATAAATCTTGTAGGTTGGCCCAGGCTTACACTGAAAGTGAAACTTAGTTAAGAGGAACACATAGACGTTATTTACCAGCTGGGAGGTCCGTATCGTGAAATACCGTGACCGAGGTCTTGAAAGTACTGAGCAAGGCCCTCTGGACAGAGGTCAGTATTCAAGGCCGAGGTCACGGTATTTCACCATACGGACCGACCTTAAGCTGGTAAATAATACATTTATTTTTTTCTTTACCAAATTCTAACAGAAAACGAGAGCGCCCGAAAGGGAAAACCGAGCCGAGCCGCCATTTTGAATCCTCACAAGTGCACTTCCATGGCAGGAAACCAACTACATTTTGCCACCTATGTAGTCCCCTACTTATACAAAATTGAGTCATTCAGGATTCAGCCATGTTTTTGCTCGGCGTTAGCAACAGTTAGAGGTTTTTAGCTTTCTCCTGAAATGTTTTCTTTTATTTCTTCTTCCTCAGGGTAGTAAAACTTGCTTTCACTGTGAACAGTTGTTATCGCTATCCATGCTGTAAAATTAATGCTATTCTCCTGAGAAATGCTGCAAAAATTTATAAGATTTTTGATAATCTTATAAATAAATCTTATAAAAAAAAAGATAACTGTTGACAAAAAAAATGCTACTATGTTTGTTGTTGTAAACAAGCGAGTCACCAGAGGTCCATAACCAGGGTCCGTATCGTAGGATACGGACCCGTTCGCCAGCCAATCAGAGTGCGGGATTTGATGGAAACCGGACCGCGAAAAAAATAAAAGACCTTTATTCAGATCCTTTTGAACCCAATTTTCTCCCAATTTGGTCATTTGTCAATTCCCACCCACTAGCTAGCTAACTCTTCCCATAACACAACAGCTACCGGGCAAAGGCTAGCATGTGCTTCCTCGGAGCATGTGCTTCCTTTTTTTTTTCGTTTCCGTTTGAGAGTACGTCGTGCGCATTCTGGCTGCCGCTTCTCACCAGAGCTTTTTTTAATTTAATTTTATTTCTTTTTCTATTTTCATTTATTTATTTATTTATTTTTTCTGTGTGTTTGTGTAGTTTTGATGTTTGAGTGTTTTTGTCCGCCGGTTGTGGTATGGCTCCGGACCCAGTTTTGGGCGTCGGTTCCCTCCAGGCCTTGGTTCGCCGTGGGCGATACCTGCGCGCCCAGCTGTGGACTGCGGTGAGCCTGTTGCTCATTTTGCATCGTGGTTGTCCAGCGCTCTGTGCTTTGGTGCTTGGCGTGATGTTCCGAGCGATGTTGCTCGGTGGCGTCGCGGCGGCTGTGCAGGCGGTTTGGGACGCGCCAGCGCTCTGCGTGGCGGGGTTTCTCTGCTCGCTTTGTGGGTCCATGGCGTGGTGTTCGAGCAATGTTGTTGACGGCGTCGCGGCGGCGGTGCTGGAGATGTGGGACTCGTTTTCGTGCGCCTTTTGGTGGGACTGTGGCTGCTACACCTCGGGAATTACATCCTGACCCCTACTTAGTGGACTTTTTATTTTTTTTATTTTTTATTATTATTATTATTATTTTTTTCCTTGTCTATAATTGTCAAGCGTCCTTGGGTTTCTTGAAAGGCGCTATATAAATTTAACTTATTTTATTATTATTATTATTAACCACATCATTTCAAACTACCTCTCATGCTGCGTCACAGGGCAATGTAGAAACATACCTGCCCTCTTCCGCATACATGAGCTCATGGACGCCCATGATTGGCTAGAATTCCATCCCGAGTTAAGGATTCACTCTTTAAAGGGATAGTTCGGGATTTTTGACATGAATCTGTATGGCATCCCCATCAATAGTGTCGTGCAAACACACTGACTTACCCCTGACAGCATCCTGTGAGTCCAGTTCTTGTCCAGTTTTGGTCCAGACGAAAGTAGTCCAGCAAGTTTGCTGGGGTCACGAAAGTAAAACGTTTTTCGTCTCAAAACAGTACGTGTTCAAAAGAGTGATATATTTGCATCACAAAACCGTTGCCAAATAAAAAGTCAGACCTCGAAATCGCTTGGCACTATTTTCTCTCCCTCGGTATCACTGCGCGCTGTCATGTTGACATCTGCGCAGGAATCAACACCTTTCCCATTGTTTGGCAGTGATTAGGAGTTCAGATCAGCGGCGCTAACAAGCTAATTTGAGAGCAAGAACAGCGACAAATTTATCACCTTCTATAACCTATACAATAATATATTTGTGAAAATGGTGCGCACTTGCGACTATCCAGGCTGTAGCAACAAAGATGTGGCTGAATCTCCGCACACATTTCACCGTCATAGTCAGACATGTTGTCGCTAACTTTGCTAGCAGTAAACAATGTAGTGATGTGTCGGTCGCGAACGATCCGGTTCAAAGAGCCAGCTCTTTGAAGTGAACGACGGGAGCCGGCTCTTCGGTGGGAGCCGAGTTGGGGAGCCGAATTAGTTTTTTGTCCTTAGGTGCCTCAGAGAGAGAGAGAGAGTTCAGCTCAGCTGAAGGATGATTGTCTATTTGACAACCATGATCATCGTTTTGTTGCCGTGAATTCCTAAAGCTCATGATATAAATTGTCGCTCATAAATTGACAGGTTCGGTCGGCAACCGCCTTGGCATGGCCAGATTAATCTGCGGTATACAACGAGACAGCAGTCATTATAACAGGAGCAGATTTGCTGTTCCAGCGGCTTCTTATTACTGGTGGAGCAGAGTGCGGCACTTTTTTCTCTTTTTTACATGCGCTCAAGGTGCCACATATTTTGCTGCACATTGTTCTGTGTTTGTTAAAATAATTTCCAACTTTGCTTCATAGTTTCTTAGGCCTGATTTATACTTCATAATTTATTTTGTGGCATTTTGTTCAAGGTCGAGTGTGAAATAAAGCCATAAAGGATAAACAGTTGATGTCTTCTGTGTATTTTATATTGGTAATATAACACAGTTTTGCATTATGTTTGTGAGAAAATAATTTATTAATTGGTAAGTAAGTTTTATTTCTATAGCTAGAACATTGTTACACTGCTATACTTTACAAAGCTTTACAATGGCTACAAAAACTAAAAAATAAAATGGAAAACATCCTATTGATAAAATATAAATAATAATGCAATTAATTAACTAGTTAATTGCAGCAATTAAATCAAAAATAAAATCTCAGGAGCCGTTTGGGAGCCGAAAGAGCCGGCTCCTTATAGTAAGAGGAGCCAAAAGAGCCGGCTCCCGAAAAAGAGCCGAAATTCCCATCACTAAAACAATGAATGAAACAGCCGTGGCTGTCACCTGGCGGCAGCGCGCAGTGATCAGAAGGGAGAGAAAATAGTGCCAAGCGATTTCGAGGTCTGACTTTTTATTTGGCAACGGTTTTGTGATGCAAATATATCACTCTTTTGAACACGTACTGTTTTGAGACGAAAAACGTTTTACTTTCGTGACCCCAACAAACTTGCCGGACTACTTTCGTCTGGACCAAAACTGGACAAGAACTGGACTCACAGGATGCTGTCAGGGGTAAGTCAGTGACTACGTTTACATGCACGTCCAAATCGAGCTGCTGTTGGTAATCGAGCAAAGGGTCCCAGCAGGGGTGCCAGAGAAATCCAATCCTACATGCACAAGTGAAAATCGGGCTATTGTGCAAGGTGCATTGTGCACCCGAGCCACACGTGGCGCTACACGCCCCATCGTGTTGGTACACTTCCGGTTGTCGTCATGAAGAAGAGCTAAAGTGTTGCCAGATACTGCTGACGTTTTCCAGCCCAAAACGTTCAAATCCGCTAAAATGCACTTAAAACCCCCAATCTGGCAACACTAGTCCGTGTTCAAGCTGTTAGGCTTGCTCTAACAGACTATGGCTACAAACTGTCCGGCGCAGACCACTGTTTTGTAAGACAACTTATTTTGCACAATAATATTTTTCTAAAGTCCATTTTTTGCTTACAAAAAACTTGTAACTTATGTCTTAATAAACACACAAAAAGTTCAATTGTTTTGTTTTTATTGACATTCTTCAGATGTTGGACATTATATATATATATATATATATATATATATTACACACACACACACACACACACACACACACACACACACACAAATACAATGACTTGTTTATGTACACAATTCACAGCTATGCAACAGCTGTACAGATGTATTTGGTGATACAGTAAGTGAGCTAAATTTTAACAGTGCAAACAATGCCACAAAAAGAAAAGATTCATGCCGTTGTCATGATTCGTTGTCATGCCGACTGAGGCTGTTGTGTTTCCCTTGTGGTCTCGTCACTCGTCACTTCCGGAAGTAGCTCGACAACTAGCTCGATAGGGTATACATGCACAAAGAAGCTTGGCAGAAATCGCATAAACTAGGTCGTGTAGCTCGATTCCGAGAAATCAAGTTCGGTTCAATTTCAGCCGAATTAAGGTGTATACATGGCATTTTGAACTTCGATTTCAGTCGAGCAACGGCAGAAATTCGATTCTCTCTATGTGCATGTAAACGTAGTGAGTGTGTTTGCACGACACTATTGATGGGGATGCCATACAGATTCATGTCAAAAATCCCGAACTATCCTTTTAAAAACCAATGCTTGGTGCAAGACTAATGAAATACATCTTGCTTTACAGTCAGAAGCAACTGGCTACAAACCTCAAAACTCTCTCCAGAGTAGACGAACAAAAGGACAGTTGTTGACCTTGAAGGCAGCGAGCCAAACAGAGGCAGCAGGATGAACTTCTGCACAGTAACATGTGTGGATGTGATTGACTATTGAAGAAGCACAAATACCTACACAGTCTATTATTGCCTTTTAACATGTGCCAATAGCACATAAAGCCTTCCTGCCTATACTTGACCTCCACCTCCTTTCCAACAATCTCTCTCTCTCTCTCTCTCTCGCTCTCTATCATATTGAATGAGCACTGCATAAAAAAAGCATGGCTTCTTCAAAGGATGCTGATTTCATCAATTCATCACTAGACTGGCTTTCATAGTAGTGTAAAGGCTGTTTTTTTTTTCTCTCCCTCCAGAGCACACAGGAAAACTGTTCATGCATTACAATGGGAAACATCTTCCTATTATTTCCACAGTACTGCACTGAGAACCTTGGGAATTGTACAGTGACTGCAGAGAGCTGAAAGGTAGCTTAATTGGAGAGCCTGTCCGATAAAATTTCAATTTGCTCACTGAATAATAATAATAAACTCCAAAGGCTGCCTGTGGTTTCATGACTAGCTCTTAAATGCACTCGATGACCGTGTAAAATATTTTTCAACAAGTGCAGGAGAGGATGAAATTCCTTAAGCGCCGAATAAACAGCTTCGTCTAATTCCACGAGGAGTCTGAAAAGCCTAAAACTCTCGTCCCAGACACGCAAGACGCAGGAGAAGGTTTAAGTTTGTGTCCTCACTTTAACTGGTTTAATGACAAGTTGGACTTGTCTGATTCCATGATGTCCGCGTTACTTTTTTTTTTTTTTAAGGAAGAAAAGACCAGACACTTTTGTCCTTTTCAGCAAAGAAATCATAATACTGTTTGTCAGAAATGAAATGTCAAGTAACGGCGAGAAAGATGATGAAGATGACTCGGGAATGGAGATGATTGTGGTGTCGTTTATTGTTTATTCTTTTCTGTGTAACTGCTGTTCCTGCTGCTTTCCGGTCATCCTGCAATTCTTTCTGAGTCAATGCTGGATTCGCTCTTACCTTCCTTATCATTAGGCTGTCCAGGGACAAATAGTTGTGGTTTCGTGAACTTTCCATCTGCATACTCCTGAACCATTTGTACTGAAAAAGGTTTTGGCTCTGTAGCTTTTTCCTTGAGAACTTCAGGAATTTTCACCATAACTGCTACTTGTTGCGTGAAATCTTCCCAAACAATAGCATTGTCTCTCATAATGATAATTATTTTTTTCGCGGTCCGGTTTCCATCAAATCCTGCGCTCTGATTGGCTGGCGAGCGGGTCCGTATCTACGGTACGGACCTCTGGCGACTCGCTCGTTCACAACAACAACAAACATAGTAGCTTTTTTTGTCAACATTTATCTTTTTTTATAAGATTTATTTATAAGATTATCAAAAATCTTATAAATTTTTGCCAGCATTTCTCAGGAGAACAGCATTAATTTTACAGCATGGATAGCGATAACGACAGTGTTCACAGCAAAAGCGAGTTTTACTACCCTGAGGAAGAAGAAATAAAACAAAACATTTCAGGAGAAAGCTAAAAACCTCGAACTGTTGCTAACGCCAAGCAAAAACATGGCTGAATCCTGAATGACTCAATTTTGTATAAATAGGAGACTGCATAGGCGGCAAAATGTAGTTGTTTTCCTGCCATGGAAGTGCACTTGTATACCGAGGAGGAAGCAATTTGCATTACAGCTGTGAATGAGGATTCAAAATGGCGGCTCGGCTCGGTTTTCCCTTTCGGGCGCTCTCGTTTTCTGTTAGAATTTGGTAAAGAAAAAAATTAATGTACTATTTACAGGGATGAGAATGGAAAATATTTAAAAAGTCTGAAAAAACCAGGGCGGGGCCCATGGCCCAGGGGGGCGGGGTCCATAGCCCAAGGGGACGGGGCCCATAGCCCAAGGGGGCGGGGCCCATAGCCCAAGGGGGCGGGGCCCATAGCCCAAGGGGGCGGGGCCCATAGCCCAAGGGGGCGGGGCCCAGGGGTTCCAGGCGCTAATGATTTTTGGCTTTTTTTTTTTTTTTTTTACCCCAAAACCATTAATTTTATCAGCAAAAAGTTGCAGTGTATTTGGAAATGAATTCCCCTTCTTGGTGGACTACCAGGTGAAAATGATTAATATGGTACAAGAGACTTGTTTTTAATCAGTTCACATTTGATGATTTCAAAAAAATCAATGCACCTTTTAATATAAATGAGCTCTACAGTATTATATTTCTGCATTTTTGCTATTCATGTCTTTGAATACTCTAATCCTTTACAATGAAGTGCAAACCAGAAAAAAGTTCTGTCATATAATTCTCTGAAGCTTTCTTCTGATGTTATCATGGTAGCAGGAAGTCTTGCATATTAAGCAGGCAACATTCAACATCACTCATCACTTCCCTTTCAACTGTTGTGTGTACTAACGAGGTTTTATCTGGACAGGATGTTGTGTAATGTAATGCAGATACCATACGGTCAATTTGAAGATCGAGATGGTGATTTTGAGTTAAAGAACAGGCATGTACAATGGGCATTACAAATTGGAAAAAAAATTTTAAATCAAAAACTATAAGTTCATCTCGGCCTAAAAAAATGTGTGCAGACGCTCCCGCGCGGCACATGCCAACAATTCCCCCCCATGAAATGAGCAATAAGTAGGAGAGTTATACACGGTATCATACCTAAAATTTTATCAGAAATATAGATATGATACTATGATTCTCCCCAACATGCTACATTAGACAAGCTAACCTCATTTATAAAAAGATACACACTTATATATGACGTGTATTTGATATATATGATGTATATTCATACATTGTTACTTTACGGAAATCTTCAATAAGTTTGGTCTTTTCATGCCAGCCTGTTGTAGACCTAAATGTAATGCACATGAAATGACACTCCTCACCTCAACATGTCCTTTACAATCATTTAAGCCACCATGGGCAATGCTGAAACCACTGCTGCAAACAGTACATCGCGCGAAACTGTCATTATTTTCTACCCTTATTAGACAGGGAGATTCTTTTGTGTAATCTGAGGTGAAGTGGGGTTTGTACTTTGGTTTTTTGGGGCGCGCGCTCTCTCTCTGCCATGCCGGTCCTGTCGGCTGCACTGACTCAACTAAAAACTTCAGTCCTCGAGAAAAGGGATAAAAGCCCGCCCACACTGAAAGCTGATTGGCTTATTTTGCTGAGTAACCCAATCAGGATGCTCTTTGTCTGGCATGCGCTACATGAACAGGCACACAGGCAGTGTTGCCACATTGGGTGGTTTTAAGTGCATTTTGGCGGGTTTTAAACATATTTTGGGATGGAAAACGTCAGCAATATCTGGCAACACTGCACACAGTCTCCCTCGTGCGCGCACATTCTAAGATGCGTGATGCAGACCTTAATGTTGCGCGCGCACGCTCTTGCTCGCTTCCATCAATATGCAGGAGACTCCTGGAACTTCCGGGAGACTTGGGATGTCTGCGTTATAAGGTGACCACAGATCGTTAATCATACCCCCCCCGAAAATTTCTCAACGGATTTACATCGATCTCAAAAACGATCATTTTGGTCTGAAAAAGTCGGAAATCCGCCGATCGGCGGAAAATTCTCATCCCTGTATTTACCAGCTTAAGGTCGGTCCGTATGGTGAAATACCGTGACCTTGAATACTGACCTCGACCCAGAGGGTCTCGCTCAGTACTTTCAAGACCTCGGTCACGGTATTTCACGATATGGACCTCCCAGCTGGTAAATAACACACACACAATATATATATATATATATATATATATATATATATATATATATATATATATATAAAACTAGAAGTATGTTAAAATAACAAAAAAAAGAGATATTTGTTGAAAGATTGTGTAATATTTTGAGAGTCCTTAAAAAGGTGAAGCTCTGGAATGCTATATCTGGAGTCAAAAGGGTCAGCATAAATGTACACAATTTCCTACATCGAAGTAGCGCTGATATGTCTCCATTGGACGTGTCCATTACCAATTCCATCTGCAACATTTGTAAATTGGCATTTGGATTAAGCCAGTATTTTCCATAAATGATACAATTTGAACATCTGCCCTCCCTCATCTGTGTTCTTGCTGTGCAGATTTCTTCACAATGTCCCTGATTCCGAAGCACACCTGGATCTGTAATTTGTGACTATTATGAGCTCATGTCTCGGTCTCTATTTTAGACAGATTTCTGGGTCAAAGTGGGAGACGGGACGTGAGTTTGTCTGTGTGAAGCAAAAACACGAGCCGATTCTTTTTAGTCCATCCTAGTGTTGTGGTCAAGACCATCTAAACCAAGACCACGTCATGCAGAGCATTTTTTAAGGATTTTCCACTAGGAGACCAACTGGTCTGGGCAATACAATCACAGGCCCCAAAGTCCATGCGGCTGCACCGCTGCGGCATATTCTGTGATGCAAAATGGTTCACCAATCACCATACAGACAAAACACACTACAGTGACTGCACAGCTATCAAGAGCAATTACCAAGCACAAATGTTATGTCAAAGACACTCAAAGTTACACAGTAATGACATCGGATTCTGACATCAGCCATCTCAGTAACCAAATTTTAGTTTTGTTTTTCTTAACCAACATGATCTTGTGTGTATATCTTATAACAGATCTTCGTTTTACTTGTTAAATGTATACTTACATGGTACTTGGTTAATTAATTGCAACTGATTGAACCAAATGATAAGACAGAACTTGGTTTAAAATTTGGTCTCCCAGTGAAGCTGGTTTGGCATTGACTAGGAGACCAAATCTGGCCACTGGGAGACCATTTGGTCTCCCAGTAACTATGTTAAAAAATGCTCTGACGTCATGACCAAGACCAAAGTGTATCAAGATCAAGATGTTGATGGGTTGAGATCAAGTCAACACTAAGACCAAGGCAAGGCAAGACCGAGTCAAGACCAGGACCAGACCAGTGTTACCCCTTTTCCACCAAATCAGTTCCAGGGCTGGTTCGGGGCCGGTGCTGGTTCACAACTCGTTCAACTTGCGAGCCAGCTGAGAACCAGTTTGCTTTTCCATAGCTCGCGGTGCTAAGGGAAGCCACGTCATTACGTCGCTGTATACGTCAGTTACGCCGTTGTATACGTCAGTTACAAATTGCTTAAAAATGGTGATCTTTCACGGTCTTGTTATTGTTGTTGGTCTTAACTCCGCCCCCCCGCTGATGTAAGCGGTTCTTTCCTCTGGCCCAGCAGAGAGTTGGTGCTAGCCTGGAACCGGTTTTTCTGGCCCCAGAGCCAGTTCTTTGTCAGTGGAAACAGAAAACCCGGTTCCAAACTAAGCACTGGCCCCGAACCAGCCCTGGAACTGCTTTGGTGGAAAAGAGGCATGTGTGAGATGGGGGGTGGGGAAGGGGTGACAACTGTTAACAGGAAGAAAATTTTCAAACGAGATCAACTGCTCACTTACGTATCCCCCTGCTCTCGCGTATATCAGAACGCAAGCAATCGAAGGAATAGGACACATTATGAATGTTGACCTCAACAAATAATGAATCCTGAAACGAGTAAGTAAAGAGCCGTGTCTCTCCCCAGGGATTTCAAACAGCATCCTGGTAAACTGTCATTTTGAAATCGCATTTTGCTTCTTGAAATAGCATCAAAATCCACCCTGTATGTTTTGTAAATACATTCAGTCGGTAAACAGGAAGTTGATGTGGGACAGACCTGAAAACGGTATAGAACCCCAAGCTGAAGTTCGGTACCAAATATCAAGCAGTTGTGATTTGTAGTTGCTGAGAAAAGTGTTACAAAAAGTTTGTAAATCCACCCTATAGGTTTCGTAAATACATTCAGTCGGTAAACAGGAAGTTTACACCCCCCCCGGAGCGGGGGTGTAACAATAATTAGCGATGAGTCACGTTATTGGCTGCATTCGAAGCAGGAAATTTTACATCCAATCACAGTAACGATGCTAACAAATAAATCAGACAATGCACAGGTAATTTAGTGAAATCCATGCAGTTGTGGTCTTAAAATAACATCCTGAGTCATCTATGTCTGAAACTGAGGCTACATCCACACGACAACGGCAACGAGATGTTATTTAAAAAAATATCGCGTCCAAATGGGCAGCGATCAGTAAAATATCAGGTCCATATGGCAACGCAACGCTTGCTGAAAACGATGCAATACACATGCCACACCTCTAGGGGCGCTGTAAGACGGTCCCTTCGGAGACACCAGAACAATAGAAGAAGTAAGGACGCATGCGCATAAACTATTATGCGCGAGACTTCATATTAGCCACAAAGTCAGGAAAATCTGTTCGTAAAATTACGTTATAATGACCAAATACAATGAAAAGTATTTTTCCAGTCTCACCTGTGAAAGGTAATCCCATGTGATCTCGTTTGGACGGTAAACCTGTTGGTACAGTTAAACGCAGCACATGAATGAGGCATCTTTATTCTCCGCTTTGACCCATCCAATATGGCGGCGAGGATGACGTATGATTCTACGCGGAAGGCGGCGTCTTTAATGGTCCGGAATAAACTGAATGCTACACGTTGATGGATTAATTTGTTGTTCTACGCCCTTTTTGAGGAATGTATTGTAGGACTTAAACCAACATCTGAAGAGGTGAGATCGCTCCTTTTTTTCCCTATTTTTGCTGGCGGGATTGACTCTGCCCTAAGGGCTATTTTCTCTCTCTCTCTCTCTCACTTTGCACCATTACACAATAAATATTCACAGTGAAAATATTTTGTAAGCGCGTTTCATGAACCAAGTTATAGGATTTGTTGACAACTCGCATCGAGTTCGTTACACTTCTACCCGGCGTGAAGCACTGACAGTCATGTGGTTGTGACATCATCGTAAACAAATCCGTTCTACTCATCCAGACGACTTCGCAACGGCAACGTTGCCAGATCTTTCCACTCTGGAACCCGTTCTCAAAAAGATTGCGTTTTGGGCACCCAAAACGCCGGTGCCGTGTGGACGCCAGGCCTAAACGATAAGCAATTGTATCGGAGTCACCTGAATCCGTTGCCGTGTGGACAGGGCCTGAGACAAGACCGAGTAAAAATGTGGTCGATTCCAAGAACGAGACCTTTAAAAAGTGGTTTTGAAACCGTCTCAAGACCAAGACCGGTCTCAAGTATTCCAACACTACTCCATTGACATTACTGAGCACCTGGTCAAATCAGCGAGCTATCAGCAAGGTCATCATTCCATACAGACCAGTGGCCTAAACGCCCCCATTGACTCTGATTAGAGCCTCAGAAGCAGGACTGATGCAAGGAGACAGGAGTGCTTTGTTACCTTAGAGATGAAGGTGTAATTGGACTGGACTCCTCATTTGAACTGACCTTCAGGAGCTTCAATGGGGGTAAAGTGTACAAAGTCTAAAGGTTGAGAGTGCAGAGGTAAATTACGGAAAGTGGACGTCTTCTAATAATACCAAACGCTGCCATTATCTTCTCCTTCACATTGTTCATGGTCTACAACAGAGCACAAGAGCCCCAGACTTTAGCAAATAGACAGCTAAGAGATGTGGTTCACAACAACGTGGGTAAATAGTAGAAACAAAGGCTCTGAACACAAGCCTAATTTCTGGAACAATCTATTGGAACATCACGCACCGTATGTAAAAGGTCAATTATGCTGGCATGCTGGAACACTTAGTGTCTTGCTTACATTTAGACAGTTTTCCAAAACTGACATTTTTCAAGGATTTTTTTTTTCCAAGCTTAAATAAATGTATATTGTAACACAAAAATGGGCATATACACACTCAAATAAGTACACAAACTCAAACATTCTCACACTCACCATAAATTAGCTCCAAACAGATGAAGGCTTGCGACAGATGTCCTAAAAGCCTCAGCGCTTAAATCATTCGCATATTCATATGTGCTCAGGAAGTGATTGAGGCGTACATTCATTTCTGGTCCTCAAGTTCACAGCAGGAGAAGCGAAAAGGTCCTAATTTGGTTTTATTATTCATTCAAATGAATGCTAAACTGAAATGAATGAGTGACGAAAATAATACTGAACCTTACAATAATATTAATAATAATATGGGTGGCACGGTGGTGTAGTGGTTAGCGCTGTCGCCTCACAGCAAGAAGGTCCGGGTTCGAGCCCCGTGGCCGGCGAGGGCCTTTCTGTGCGGAGTTTGCATGTTCTCCCCGTGTCCGCGTGGGTTTCCTCCGGGTGCTCCGGTTTCCCCCACAGTCCAAAGACATGCAGGTTAGGTTAACTGGCGACTCTAAATTGACCGTAGGTGTGAATGTGAGTGTGAATGGTTGTCTGTGTCTATGTGTCAGCCCTGTGATGACCTGGCGACTTGTCCAGGGTGTACCCCGCCTTTCGCCCGTAGTCAGCTGGGATAGGCTCCAGCTTGCCTGCGACCCTGTAGAACAGGATAAAGTGGCTAGAGATAATGAGATGAGAATGGCATATTTATCAAGACTGGTGATGCCTAATTCCTCTTTTAACACATTCATTCACAATTGTTGAATACTTTTTTGATTAGTGCTGTAGAATTCTCGATGCTGATTGGTCAGAAGCTTTTGAGCGCGTATACCTGCTATAAAGTATTAATAACAGTAATCAGTGTTGTAGTCGAGTCAGTAAACCTCAAGTCGGAGTCAAGTCTTGAGTCCCCAGTGTTCAAATCCGAGTCAAGTCCAAGTCATTAAAGAAAATTTCGAGTCGAGTCTGAGAACGAGACTCCATCCGCACCATTTGACGGTGGCTGTTGCTGCCTTTATGTGAAAGCGTCTCTGCTACTGTGTCGGATGAACGTTACTGCTCGACTTTAGTTAAGAGGCTACAGATAAAATGCTTGTTCATCGCTCAGCAAGCCCCGCCCACTATCATCAGTGCAAATAACATGACAGAGGGTTAACGCTAGCTAGTTCATCACTCAGCAAGCAAGCCCCGCCCACTATCAACAGAGCAATGAACATAGCGTGTCACTTCCTTCTCTGGGTGGAGTCTTGCCAAATGACGAGTGAAGTTCGAGGTCGTCCCCGTCGTCTCCTCGATAGTTCTTCTACATATGGAACACGCAGCAGTGCATTTTTTCCCACTGCACGAGAAGTCTGTAGAAGCAAAGCAGCCAATCCTAGGGGCTTCTCTCCAGGCATTTTAGCGCCATTAACGTTAGTTTGTTCCTGAACATGACGTATGAGCAGGTGAATGTGCATTCTCTTGCACAAAATTAGTATAAAAATTAATGCAGATATAAATATCTTAAGCCAAATTATTATGGCATGTTACAAAAAATAAAGAAAAAAATCTGAGTCCTCAGGCCATTATTAAAAAATGTTCTGTTTCCGGTCCACCGGCCGGGCGAGTGCCGTTTGTGCGGTTGAATTTTTTTTTTTTAACGCCGGTTTTTCGACATTTTTTTCAGGTTCGTGAACCTAAAATCGAACTTGACATTTACGCATTCCCAGGGCTTTCCACTAAGGCTCATACTAGCCAGCCATGACAAATAAGTAGCCAGCCGCGGGGGAGTAAACACAAAATAAACTCCTGTGCACGCAGTTCCCAGGATTAAATGCATTTTCCACAGACCATTTATTTATTCACTTTACTCAAACACAAAGTAAAATGGCAGTAAATCTTCTTTCTTTTCTTGCGTATTGCATCATGAGGCGTTCCTGGCTTGTAAATCTCTTATTTTCGGTGCATGACACATTCACGCAGCTGAGCATGCTATGAATTAACAACGACAACGGTCTGCAGTGGCGGCTACACAATTACACACTCAGCGAACATTTCTCCATTTGTGTATGAAAATACACTCCAACCACTCAGTTTGGGTTCATTTACAACCAACGGTGTCTTTTGATGCCAGCACGTAATTGAACGAGAGAAGACTGGTTTACCGGAGACAAAATAAGCGTCATCTCTGCTTCTGTTCCCTCCGACACACTACTGCCTCCGCTGAGTGCGTGCGCGCACACACACCGCATGTCGGGGCCGCGGATGAGTTACTCTCCCTTGATCAACGAAGTCGGTGGGGAATTTGTGGTTATTAACGGTACAAACAGCGCGAATCACAAATTAAATGAGTGCGGTTCAGTTTGACATTATTGTCAGTCCGTTAGATAAACATTTAATTTTATTAAAATCGAAAATTAATATTTAGAGCCTGTGGGCTACAAAAATAAGTCATTAAAGTAGCCGGCTGGACTTAATTGTGTAGTCGGCTGTATGGGCGGCAGCCGGCGCTTGTGGAAAGCCCTGCATTCCGCGCAGAATATAGAATCGAATCAGCTCTGCGCATGCGCCGTGCGGCACAAAAAAATGGCAGCCACCATGAAGGAAGCAGATCCGGAGTTTTCAAACATTTGCTTAAGTGTGAAATCGCAAAATGGTATTCTAGCGAACAACAAAATAGTAAAGATTCAGAAAAACAAATCATTCAGTGATCATTTTAATAGTGTAATTTCATCCGAACTAGGCCTAACGGTCGATTTAGAACTACAGAAAGTCCGTGTGTCGGACATTTTAAGTACCTTTGTAAAAGTTTTGCAAATGTTGCAGTCAGCATTTAAAATGCTAACTTAAAGTTTTTGTACAAGTTTCAGTTGATTAAACTGTCATATTTTATTAAATGTGTCTGCTTTTGTAATAAAGTACTGAAAGAAAAAGCAAACACAGCATTGCGATTTCTTATCCATCCATATATATATATATATATATATATATATAAAAAAAAAAATCCCTCCCTCCCGACTGAAAATTTTTTTGCTCACCCGGTGGACAGGAAACGGATTTTTTTTTAAGGATGGCCTCGTCATCAGTGCTGAAGTCCAAGTCAAGTCACGAGTCCTTAAAATTCGGGCACGAGTCGGACTTGAGTACTACAAGCCTGACAGGAATTTGTCTCGTGGATGTGCTGTTGGCATAATTTACGAGGAGGAAGCTACTTCAGGATGGTTACAGTAACAAAGCTTCGCGTCCGGCCATACCCCAACATCAGACATTTAATAAAGGCATGGTGATAAGAAATATGAAGTGGCACAGCTCACAATAGTGAAGCAAAGAATGATGCTGCCTTCATAACAACAGTACATCAAAAAGCTGACCTTCCGACACCAACACAAATAGACTCTCTCCTTTCTTTCTTCTTCATTCCTCTCTCTCTCTCTCTCTCTCTCACATTAGATGGGTAGACAGTGAAGTGGCCTACAGACAAACCGTGTCTAATCTGAGAGTTTCCTGAAGCATAATGCTTGCATGTGCAACCTTTAATCTTGGAAAGGGATTTGTGTTTTGGGCATTGTGGTGCTGTGTAAATACAAATCTGGCTCGCTTTTCAAGTCACCCGTGTCGCAGTGTTTACAGAAAACAAAAAAAAAACAACAACAAAAGATCGCATGACAAAAGAACAAGTGATCCGACTAATCTAATCATGTAGCAAATTACCAAGACGGGTGCAACATTCTAACACTCTTCTTGTCTTCACTGCATGTTCAAGACGGTGTTGGGTAAAGTAACACACACTTCAGGAGTGTTCTCATTTCATCTCATCTCATTATCTGTAGCCGCTTTATCCTGTTCTGCAGGGTCGCAGGCAAGCTGGAGCCTATCCCAGCTGACTACGGGCGAAAGGCGGGGTACACCCTGGACAAGTTGCCAGGTCATCACAGGGCTGACACATAGACACAGACAACCATTCACACTCACATTCACACCTACGGTCAATTTAGAGTCACCAGTTAACCTAACCTGCATGTCTTTGGACTGTGGCGGAAACCGGAGCACCCGGAGGAAACCCACGCGGACACGGGGAGAACATGCAAACTCCACACAGAAAGGCCCTCGCCGGCCACGGGGCTCGAACCCGGACCTTCTTGCTGTGAGGCGACAGCGCTAACCACTACACCACCGTGCCGCCCAGGACTGTGCTATTATTGGAAAATTAATTCACTTTAAAAAAATTAAAGCCACAGCTTTGCCTCTATTACTGGAGAGTCATGTCCTTAAACAGCCTAAACCTAGCTTCACCATATGAAAGATTATTTGCTAACTACTTGTTTTTTTTTTTTAAATGACTATTTTTAGGTTTAGATTATGTGGTGTCCATCAACTCCCAGTAAATTAGCTGTTAAAATAGAAATATCAAAAGTATTAAAAACGTTAAAAACCTGTGATTTGATTTACAACTAGAACTAATGTCAGAGTTTTCTCAAAATAGAAAATAATAGGATTATGACTTCTTTCTGATGAAAATTGAATCTTTGGTCATGGCACCACAAATGGGCCATGTATATATTTACAAAAATTCCATCATTTTTAAAGGTCCCATGGCATGAAATTTTCACTTTCTGAGGTTTTTTAACGTTAAAATGAGTTCCTCTGACCTTCTTAAGTCACCCCAGTGGCTAGAAATTTCATAATGTGTAAACCAAACTATGCCCAACATTTGAGAATGGCGCGTCAAAACGGCGCGTTGATGAGCTCTTCCCTTTACTACGTCAGCAAGGTAGATGATCCCCACGCCCCCCCTCTGGATTCCCACCCACTGTATGGATTGCCCCGCCCAGTTGTAGTGAGGAGACCATAGAGGACACAACAACATGGCATCACCTAAGCGAGCGAAACATGGAAGTTGCGCTGTACATGGATGTGACAACACAGAAAGGAGTCTGTTTTTACTGCCGACGGGAGAGCCCCTGAAGACGCAGTGGCTTAATTTTATTTACTTCAATAATATGCCGTCGAGTCTACCTAAGACGGTGTATGTTTGTCGGAAGCATTTTCCTGAGGAATGCCTGGGTCCGTACCAAGCATCCCTGCCGCATCAGCAACAAACACCGAACAAGTAAGTGTATAACTGGTCGTTTTGCCGTGTTTTAAAATCGGTGCGTTAGCCTAGCAATGGCTACATTAGCTGTGCAGCTAACCGCTTCCTGCAGTTAGCCAGGTAATCTGCGCTACAAAACTAAAGAGCATGCAGCATGCTCTGTTAAACTGAGTTTAGTCTGGAAATTGACTAACTTATGAGCTTATGTTTGACTATTGCTCCGCAATGCATGTCTTCTGTTGGATAAGCGATATGTTGCTGTAGTTGCTGCTTCTATCCTCTTTGGTTATGGAGTGCGTGTTCAAGCCTAGGGTATTATACGTTCGTAAACTACCACTCCGAACACTCTCACTCTCTGTGTCACGTTGAGTTTACGAAAGGAGTCCGAGGGAGAACGGGGTTTTGTCTTAGCAGCGTGGCTACAGGCGCTGATAGCAGCGAGTATGTGTGCGTGCAGCTTGGTCAAGCCCCTCCCCCCATGGCCCGCCCCCACCCTCTACCCTTCCCCGCCTCCTGCTTCTCATTAGCAAAACGACGCACTGGGAAAAGCGCTGAAATGCGGCTTTCTCCCAGGAGGCTATAGTTACGTGCCAAGGGTTAATTTCGAGAAAGGCTGCGGATATAACATCCAGAAGCCTCCACGAGCCCGTTTAAACCATCAACAAACCACCATGCCATGGGACCTTTAAAATAAAATAATGCCGGCATAATGAAGTGAGAAGTTGAGAAATAGAAATGTTTATGGGTGAAATTCCTCACTTTTATTACTTGTAGGTATCAAGAAGTGAGTTTACAATAAAGAACAAAGAAAGGTGTAGGTGGGACAATAGTAATCAGGGATTGGTTATTGGAAACAATGGTAATCAGTGGGGTTTTTTTGGGGGGAACAGTGGTTATCTGCGATTGGTCATTGAAAGCAACTGTAATTGGTGGTTGGTGATGAGTGATTGGTCATCGGAAACAATGGTGACTAGTGATTAGCCATTGGAAACAATGACAATCAGTGATTGGTCATTGGGGACAATGGTGATTGGTGACCGGTAGCAGGAAGCCATGGTGACCGGTGGCAGGAGACCATGGTGACCGGAGACCATGGTGACCGGAGACTGGAAACCATGGTGACCAGTAACCAGAAACCATGGTGACCAGTAACCGGAAACCATGGTGACCAGTAACCGGAAACAGGAAGCAATGGTGATAACTGATTGTTAATAAACAACGGTGATTAGTGATTGGTTGTTAGAAATGGAGGTGGTCAATAGGGGTGTTCACACGGCAACTTTTACCCCGGTGTAGCACCGGGGCTGCCCCGGTAGAGCGTTCACACGGTACAAAGTTATACCGGTGTAGCCCCTGAAAGCTGCTTAAACCAGTGCAAATCTAACCCAGCTCGGGAGGTGGTTTAAGAAATTTACTCCGGAGTAAATGCTAGTTTGCGGGGCAGCACCGATATAAAATGGGACGTCTGAACGCTACAGGGGTAGACTCGCTACGCGTGAGGAGAGTTGATTACATACGGGCATTGCATAATTTACATCCTGGTATTTTGCGCTTCCAAAATGGCGAATATCAACAACAACAGAACTGCGCGTCTTCCAGTGTTGCCAGATTGGGCGGTTTTAAGTGCATTTTGGCGGATTTGAACATATTTTGGGCTGGAAAACGTCAGTAGTATCTGGCAACACTGGTGTCTTCATCCGCGTTGTTTTCCCGGCGCTTGGTGATGCCATGACAACCGGGAAAAGGAAGTACATTTTCACGCATGCGCATATTTCATTTCCGCATTATTACTATCGTATAGCACGGTCGCAAAAACTGCCGTGTGAACGCAAGTGGGGCTGCACCGTTGCTAACACGCTTCTCTCTAGTAAGCAGGTTTGTGACGTGTGAACGCTCCACAAAATTTACACCGGTGTAAGATATATCGCAACAAAATACATCGGTGCAGCATCGATGCAAATATGTGCCGTGTGAACACCCCTAATACAGTAAGTGGTTATTGGGAACAATGCTGATCAGTGATTGGAGAGCTGTATTAGAGACTGTAGGCCAGTCAAAAAGTCAAGGAGCTCTGTCACTAGGCTCTTCTGAAATAAAGCTGCTAAAGGGGTTGCCAAATCTAGTAAAAGAAATCACTAAACTGGCAACACTAGTAGCAGCACAGCAAGCATCACCAAATGGGATAATCCTGTGGGGGGTGAATATCACAGTAGGAAAGAATATCTAGATTCCAAAAACACGTATTACATTTCAGAGTAGTGGTCGGAAAGGACCTGATTGCCATCTCACGTTCCCAACAGTAGTCACAGTAGCTCGCCCTGTCCATTTAACATCACCAATAATCACGTCGTCTCCTCTCGCTGTAGCTTGCCAGATGTCGCTGAAAATGAATGACTTCGGGCTGCTTTGTCGCGTCTCATTTCCGCCAGCGTGTGTTATGTTAGAGGTTATTATTGAACTGGAAAAGCACAAAATCTAAGTAAAAGCAGAATGATGGCCTCATTCTAAATGGACTTCTCTCATGTGAGAGCAGCACCGCTTTCATCACAGTTCTTAAGATTGAAGTGCAGCAAGTGGATCTATAAATAATTATTTTTGAAATACAGGGTTAATTAAGGAGAGGCTGTAGCCGGTGTTCTGGATAGTTCATTCAACTATATAATTAAAATCACTATAAAACTTGGCTGCTTTTAGACTCGCAGTAGGAGATTAAAGCAGACAAATAGATTTATGCATTAAAATCTGGGCAAAGGGCCAATTTTTTTATCACGTTTGAATATTATCATAAACCAAAACAAGTCCATATCTTCAAGGCAACCATAAATAATTTTGTCAAATCGTTTCTCAAAGCTTCTCTAAAAGGATTCGAGACCTGCGGCACCCCTGTGGGAGGTTACAGACCAACATGACTCAGCTGAGCAAGTCACCATGGGGAATAAGAGCAGGTTTTGCCTACTGGTGATTGTCAATTTTCAGTTTTCATTTCGCTCTCATTTTCACAGACACTTGCTGGAGCTACCACTGAGATTGCCTCCGATACTGATTTCATATTTGCCAAAAACACCCTCCAGGATATAATTAATCATTAGGAGATGATTCATCAAAACAGGGGAAGAATAGCAGGTGTGAGTGAACACGAAGGATATTGCTTTATCGGGGTGAATTTCAACAAACACTAATTAACTGCAAGGGAAACAATTATTGTTCGTGATATGCATTTTTTTTTTGGCAGTGCAAGGCTCAGGGGTGATGTTACGCAAGTCTCCTGTTGCCGTACTTAAAAATAATTCTTTAACTCAATTAGGGATACATCGATACGAATAGTGGTGTTGGGTGTCAGCCTGATAATGTGCTCATTTACAGTGGCATGCAAAAGTTTGGGCACCCTTACTGAAAACGTCTGTTACTGTGAATAGTTAAGTGAGCAGAAGATGACCTGATCACCAAAAGGCATAAAGACATTTCTTTTCGGCGTTTTCTGCAAGATTTGTGTATTATTTTTTTGTACAATTGGAGAGTAAAAAAAAGAAAAGGAACACCATGCGAAAGTTTGGGCACCCCAATAGATTTGAGTTCTCAGGTAACTTTTACCAAGGTTCCAGACCTTAATTAGCTTATTGAGCTGTGGCTGGTTCAAATTCTTCGTTAGGAAAGGTCAGATGATGCAGATTTCAAAGCTCTATAAATTCTCTGACTCCTCAAACTTGTCCCTAAAATCAACAGCCATGGGCTCCTCTAAGCAACTCGCTCGCATTCTGAATAATAAAATAATTGATGCTCACAAAGCAGGAGAAGGCTACAAGAACGTAGCAAAGTGTTTTCAGGTAGCCGTTTCCTCAGATTGTAATGTTAAGAAATGGCAGTTAACAGAAACGGTGGAGATCAAGGTGAGGTCTGGAAGATGAAGAAAACGTTCTGAAAGAACTGCTCGTTGGATTGCTAGAAAGGCAAATAAAAAACCCTGTTTGACTTCTGAAGACCTTCAGAAAGATTTAGCAGACCCTGGAGTGGTGGTGCACTGTTCTACTATGCAGCGACACCTGAACAAATATGACCTTCATGAGAGAGTCATCAGAAGAAAACCGTTCCTGCGTCCTAGCCACAAAATTCAGCGTCTGAAGTTTGCAAATGAACATCTAAATAAGCCTGATGCATTTTGGAAACAAGTCCTGTGGACTGATGAAATCAAAATAGAACTTTTTGGCCACAATGTGCAAAGGTATGTTTGGAGAAAAAAGGGTGGCAAATTCCAGGAAAAGAACACCTCTCCAACTCTGAAGCATGGGTGTGGATCGATCATGCTTTGGGGTTGTGTTGCAGCCAGTGGCACAGGGAACGTTTCATTGGTCGAGGGAAGCATGGATTCGAATAAATACCAGCAAATTCTGGAAGCAAACATCACACCATCTGTAAAAAAGTTGAAGTTAAAAAGAGGATGGGTCCTACAATAAGACGATGATCCAAAACACACCTCAAAATCTACAATGGAATACCTCAAGAGGCCCAAGCTGAAGGTTTTGCCCTGGCTCTCACAGTCCCCTGACCTAAACATCATTGAAAATCTGTGGATAGATCTCAAAAGAGCAGTGCGTGCAAGACAGCCCAAGAAACTTGTAGAACTGGAAGCCTTTTGCAAGGACGGATGTGTGAAAATCCCCCAGGTAAGAACTGAAAGATTATTAGCTGGCTGCAAAAAGTGTTTACAAGCTGTGATACTTGCCAAAGTGGGTGTTACTAGGTACTAACAATGAAGGATGCTCAAACTTTTGCTTCAGGCCCTTTTCCTTTTTTGTCATTTTTAAAATGTAAAAGATGAAAATAAAAAATTTGTTTTTGCTTAAAATATAAAGGGAATGAGTCATCTTTAACTTTATGCCTTTTGGAGATCATTTCATCTTCAACTTGTTTAACTCTTCACAGTAACAGCGATTTTGGCCAGGGGTGCCCAAACTTCTGCATACCACTGTATATGTAAAAATTAATACAATACCAAACCCAATATATCCAACAAATCCAATACCAGTCCTTTGTACCAAAACTTTGTGACCATGATCTGGACGTATTTGGCAATTATCAAATGATCAAACCAAAGGAGACATCTTTGTTAAAATATCAAGCATATTCCTACAACCCCGATTCCAAAAAAGTTGGGACAAAGTACAAATTGTAAATAAAAACGGAACGCAATGATGTGGAAGTTTCAAAATTCTATATTTTATTCAGAATAGAACATAGATGACATATCAAATGTTTAAGCTGAGAAAATATATCATTTAAAGAGAAAAAGTAGGTGATTTTAAATTTCATGACAACAACACATCTCAAAAAAGTTGGGACAAGGCCATGTTTACCACTGTGAGACATCCCCTTTTCTCTTTACAACAGTCTGTAAACGTCTGGGGACTGAGGAGACAAGTTGCTCAAGTTTAGGGATAGGAATGTTAACCCATTCTTGTCTAATGTAGGATTCTAGTTGCTCAACTGTCTTAGGTCTTTTTTGTCATATCTTCCGTTTTATGATGCGCCAAATGTTTTCTATAGGTGAAAGATCTGGACTGCAGGCTGGCCGGTTCAGTACCTGGACCCTTCTTCTACGCAGCCATGATGCTGTAATTGATGCACTATGTGGTTTGGCATTGTCATGTTGGAAAATGCAAGGTCTTCCCTGAAAGAGACGTCGTCTGGACGGGAGCATATGTTGCTCTAGAACCTGGATATACCTTTCAGCATTGATGGTGCCTTTCCAGATGTGTAAGCTGCCCATGCCACACGCACTAATGCAACCCCATACCATCAGAGATGCAGGCTTCTGAACTGAGCGCTGATAACAACTTGGGTCGTCCTTCTCCTCTTTAGTCCGAATGACACGGCGTCCCTGATTTCCATAAAGAACTTCAAATTTTGATTCGTCTGACCACAGAACACTTTTCCACTTTGCCGCAGTCCATTTTAAATGAGCCTTGGCCCAGAGAAGACGTCTGCGCTTCTGGATCATGTTTAGATACGGCTTCTTCTTTGAACTATAGAGTTTTAGCTGGCAACGGTGGATGGCACGGTGAATTGTGTTCACAGATAATGTTCTCTGGAAATATTCCTGAGCCCATTTTGTGATTTCCAATACAGAAGCATGCCTGTATGTGATGCAGTGCCGTCTAAGGGCCCGAAGATCACGGGCACCCAGTATGGTTTTCCAGCCTTGACCCTTACGCACAGAGATTCTTCCAGATTCTCTGAATCTTTTGATGATATTATGCACTGTAGATGATGATATGTTCAAACTCTTTGCAATTTTACACTGTCGAACTCCTTTCTGATATTGCTCCACTATTTGTCGACAGAGAATTAGGGGGATTGGTGATCCTCTTCCCATCTTTACTTCTGAGAGCCGCTGCCACTCCAAGATGCTCTTTTTATACCCAGTCGTGTTAATGACCTATTGCCAATTGACCTAATGAGTTGCAATTTGGTCCTCCAGCTGTTCCTTGTTTGTACCTTTAACTTTTCCAGCCTCTTATTGCCCCTGTCCCAACTTTTTTGAGATGTGTTGCTGTCATGAAATTTCGAATGAGCCAATATTTGGCATGAAATTTCAAAATGTCTCACTTTCGACATTTGATATGTTGTCTATGTTCTATTGTGAATACAATATCAGTTTTTGAGATTTGTAAATTATTGCATTCCGTTTTTATTTACAATTTGTACTTTGTCCCAACTTTTTTGGAATCGGGGTTGTACTTTAAACATAAATCACAGCATGAGGGGTTAACTGCTAGCTAGGCATGTGGGCAGCACCGTGGTTAGCACTGTTGCCTCACAGCAAGGTGGTTCTGGGTTTGAGCCCAGTGGCTGACAGGGACCTTTCTGCATGGGTTTCCTCTACAGTTCAAGGCACCTAACCCCTCACTGCTCTCCGGGTGCTGTAGCATAGCTGCCCACTGCTCTAGGTGTGTGTGTGTGTGTGTGTGTGTGTGTGTGTGTGTGTGTGTGTGTGTGTGTGTTTTCACTGCTTCAGATGGGTTAAATGCAGAGGACGAATTTCACTGTGCTGATACCCAGTGATGTTTACTCCAAGTATATTATCACACACGTTTTGCACAAGAACGCTGAAATTTAACATTGGGGTATGCTAATATGAGTTAGCATTCAAAAATACAGCAATCCCCAATAAAACATGCGACAAGCCAATCATGCTGTGAACTCTCCGATATTAACTGACATGGCCTGGAAGCCCCGCCTCCTTCCTCCATTGTACGGGCTGGATGTGCAAGGGGCTCTCACTTTGTGTCAAGGTAAATAGTGAATATTTGAGTTTAGTAATGTGAAATAAAATCCATCAATGTACTTTTGACTCTGTTAACATCAGACAAGTACTGCATATACACAACCCCAAATCAGAATAAGTTGGGACGGTATGGAAAATGCAAATTAAAAAAAAAAAAAAAGCAGCAATTTCTAAATTTACTTTGACTTGTATTTTAGTGCAGACAGATTGAGCCCAAGATATTCCAAAATAAAGTTGTGACTGGGGCAATTTAAGACTAGTAATGAGGTAAAACAATTAAACAATGATGTGATTTGAAACAGGTGATGTCAAGAGGTGATTGTAATCTAGCCTGGCAAGCCAGACTAAATGTGAATATTTAGTCTGGTCTCGGTCGTAGACATTTCCGAAGGGTGTGGGTAGGAACAACCCGTTGTCTTTCAAACTGTCTCTGTGCGTATAGGCCAACGCTCTGACCAATCAGCGCAACAGTGACTGTGACGTAGTCAGAGCGACAGAAAGCAGTGGGGGAGGGTAAACAAACAGCATGTGGACCCTAACCCTAGCCAGCTGGTAGATCAGACTTTTGCCATAGCCGGTCGGCAAAACAGCGAAAACGTCCTTCTTGAAAAGGAATGAGCGGAGAGCCTCTTCCTGCTCATGTTTCAACGAAAACTCCAAGTCTAATTCTTCTAAAACTGATTCCAAAGCAGAGTCAAACGAGCGCTGTTCAATAGCCGTAGCCATCTTTCCTGTTGCGCTTTCTCCAGCGTCGCGCAGCCTTGTAGTCACTCCTGCAAAAGCCCGCCCAAAGAATCCAAACAAAAACCTTGCGTTGTGATTGGCGGGCACGATTTGATGCCCGGGGTGTGTTGTTGATATGGTCCGAGGCTAGACCCACTCGTAGGCAAAAATATTTTTGGCCGCTAGGCGGGTAGGTCTAGTTTACTAGGCTAATTGTAATCATGATTTGGTACAAAATCAGTATCCGGGAAAGGCCTAGTCTTTGAGGAGCAAAGATGGGCCGAGGACCTCCAGTTCGTCAACAGATGCATGAGAAAATTATTGAAACGTTTAAAAACAACGTTTCTCAAAGAAAGATAGGAAGGGATTTGGATATTTCACCCTCTCGGGTGTATAATATCATTAAGCGATTCAAGGAATCTGGAGGAATTTCAGTGCGTAAAGGGCAAGGGCGCAAGCCGAAGCTGAACGCCCGTGATCGCCGGTCCTTCAGACAGCAAGAACCATCATTCATCTAGAACTGATAGAACCACATGGGCTCAGGATTACTTTGGCAAACCTTTGTCAAGCTACAATACAGAGTTACATCCACAAATGCCAGTTAAAACTTTACTGTGCAAAAAGGAAGCCTCATATTAACTGTGTCCAGAAGGCGCTGTCGACTTTTCTGGGCTCGGAGGCATCTGGGATGGATCATCACACAGTGGAAAAGTGTATTGCGATCAGACAAATCAGTATTCCAGGTCTTTTTTGCTCCAGACCAAAGACGAAAAGGACCATCCAGACTGTTACCAGCAACAAGTCCAAAAGCCAGGTTCTATCATGGTATGGGGTTGGGTCAATGCCCTTGGCAAAGGTAACTTAGGCTACGTTCACACTGCAGGCTGAAGTGACTCAAATCCGATCTTTTCGCCCATATGTGACCTGTATCCGATCTTTTATTGACAATATGAACGACACAGATCCGATTTTTTCAAATCCGACCCAGGCCGTTTGGATATGTGGTCCTAATTCCGATTCCTATCCGATCTTTTCATATGCGACTTCAGTCTGAACCGCCAGGTCGCATTCATCCGACTTACACGTCATCAACAAGCCACAAACGTCACTATTCTGCGCTGAAGTAGGCGGCGGGTCTCTCAAAAAAAGTTACAACAACATGGCGCATAATCACGGGTGCAGATAGAGGGTGGGGCTCATCCCACCCAGATTTAAATTCAGCTCGTTCGGTCCCCCCCACTTATAGGGAGGAAAAAACGTCTATGCTGTCTTTCTTTGCATAAGGCAAACCTCATGGAAAAATCAAAAGACTAATTACCATTCGGTTTATTGAGGTGCACGGCAGTGTATACATAGTTGCAACAACTCACATAAAACAAAACAAAGACTGATATTCGGTTGGTTGAGCTGCGCAGACTGCACAGGTTGCGAGCTCGAGCTTGGTTGCTATGGTAACCCACAACAAGTTTGACAGGCATATCGGGGTTGGGGTTGGTTTGCTGGCAGCTTTGTCCCCCCCAGTTTTTTGTCCCCCCCAGTTCAAAAAACGTATCTGCGCCCCTGCGCATGACATCAATGCGAGGGACGCTTCGGGCTGTGAAGGTTCTGAATCTTCTCAATGGAAGGACGCAGAGGTTAGGGAGCTGATTTCCATTTGGGGGGGATACAGCTATTCAAGCTAGATTGGATGGGTCATACCGCAACCGGGCGGTTTTACTTCCGTAAACACTGGCCATGCTCACTGCGTGTGACGTCGTCGTATCCTGCAATGCGCATGCGGAACACTTTTAGGTCGCTTTTCGTTCATACTGAGGATCACATACAAGTCGCATATATTTGTTAATGTGAACGACCTCACAAAAAAATCGGATTTCACAAAAAAATCGGAATTGAGCATTAAGCCTTGCAGTGTGAACGTAGCGTTACACTTCTATGATGGAGCATTAATGCAGAAAAGTACGTTGAGATGTTGGAGTAACACATGCTGCCTTCAAGACAGCATCTTTTCCAGGGAGATTTCAACAAGACGATGTAAAACCACATTCTACACACATTACAAAGGCGTGGCTGTAGAAGAAGAGGGTGAGTCCCCTCTGTACCCAATAGATGCTGTGTTCACACTTATACCGGTACGAAAGTGGTATAACTGTATCGATACAAAGTATACCGGTACAGTTTAGTGCATCTGTCCACACTAGCGAGAAATGCTTGCGGTTTTCTTTCACGGTAGTTGAAATGCGCGTCCGCGAAATGTTTCTGTGGTTACCGAGTAACTTCCTTCCGAGAATATATGGCATCCGTTATTTCGAGATCTCGAGAAAACAAAACCGTTATTTCATGATCTCAGCTGGATCACTGTATCTCCGTCGGTAGAGACGAAGCCGGGCCAGTCTTCTGCGGAGGTGCCGCGGACTAATTTTGAAATGATCCCTTATTAAAAGACTTAATGCAATCTCTCCCTGCGTCAACCCCTGATCAAAATATTGCCTTATTAGGTGATCGATTATTCCAGACATTCTAATGACCAAAGTTGCGTCTATACAGAATGAGAAATAGCCCCAAAGTCAGCATATCACAAGTCTCTTGGCGCACCTGAATGAACCATTTCTCAGCTGTTTACTCGAGATCACGGAATAACGGTTTTGTTTTCTCGAGATCTCGAATTAGTTGTGTTGTTTTCTCGAGATCCTGAATTAATTATGTCGTTATCTCGGGATAACAAGGTGAATTAAAAAAAGGATTATATGAAGGGCCTCTCTCGGCTTCCGTACGGATGAAACAACGTGTGTGTGCTTTTTGTTGTCAGTGTACAGTCTGTATTTCTGGTGGTCATTTATTCAGTCGAATCGTATAAAACGCGTGAGGCAGTTGAGAGAGAAACAAACGAATCTCCGTTCTTCACTATTTTATTCAGCGAAGACATCGATTGAGGTGTGTGACATTGCGCATGCGCATTATATTTGTATCAATACAGAACCGCTTCATCTGTCCACACTACAGCGAAGCGCTACAGTACCGATACGAAACCCATACATTTGTGGGTTTCGTACCGATACACTTATACCGCTACAGTACCGGTATAGTTGCTAGTGTGGACAGGTGTTGCGGTACGAAAGTAGTTTCGTATCGGTACAAAATCCCTAGTGTGGACAGGGTAAGAGAATGTGTGGTGAATTTTGAAACAAAAGATATGACAATGACGACCCCTGCACAACTTAAGACCTGTTTGCAGGAAGAATGGGACAAAATAACACCTGAAACACTCCATCACTTGGCGTCTTCAGTCCATAAACATCTTTTAAGCGTTGTGAGAAGGAATGGCAACATTATACACTGGTAAATGCTTTACCGTCCAAACTTGTTCTGAATTGTCTTGCAAGGATCGAAATTGAAATGTGTTCATTTTGAAAAAAATAATCATAATTTCATGAAATAAAACATCAAATAACGTGCTGTTGTATTGTTTAGAGTGCAAAGATGACTTGCAAATCAATTTCAACTTTTTCTGATTTGGGGTTGTAGTTAACTTTAGTTAGCTATATTTATTTGCGAGACCAAAATATTTCAGCCAAAAACGGTCAAAAAGAGCACTTCTGGTTTTGGGTCACTAATGTAGCTAGCGAATATAATTTCCTATTAGCGCACACGTGCGCTATTCAACCCACTATATAAATCGGAGAAACAGACAGAGCTAAATTAAATGTCTGATTGATTAATAAATACCAAGTAGGTTAATCATTCTGGTATCAGTATGAGCATCAGAAATGTACTCGTGCTCACAGCGAGTGCAAAAAAAAAAGTTACAGCCTGAATCTCAACACAATACGTTTCATTATAACAACCAAAATGTGTAATGATGTGTGTTGTCTTGTAAATAATAGAACCACCATAATAGGATCTGTGACAAACAAATAAGAAGGCACACATTGAAGTCAGCATAAATGAATGGGGATAAAATGCATTTGATGCATGACCGTGACAATGCCGAAGCACAACAGCGCATTAGGCAGGCGGTCTGCTCTTTCTCAGAGGGTCAGCGGTGAGTGTAAATGGATCTGAGCTCCCCGGGCCGAGCAGATCATTTCTGCTGCTTTGTGTCATAATGTCACGTTCATGAGAAGAGGCAGGTAACATGCTGAGCCTGTGGCAAAACCTCCATTAGGAGTCTCCAAGCAACCAGACCCCCTTCCTTAAAAGAGCGACATGGATCAGGTACCTGATCAGAGGAGGTCTGATAAAATACACACGCGCACAGTAGCCAGGCCAGGGTGATGCTATCGCTGTCAAAAACTAATGACTTCGATGTTGCGGGCTGACAGCGATGGCTCAAAGAAGCGACGATGGAATGGGCTGCGTCGGAAATCAGCAAGCTCAATCTCCTAGCTCAGGGTGGAACGAGGACGAGCTCTGGCCTTGTCACGATTTGATGATCTTAGTCGGAAAGAAAAAAGTCAAGCCACTGACATTGTGAATTAGTCAGTAGTGCAGCAGAGGAAACTTTACACAGCTCCTTGCTAATCATTCAAGCAATAATTGCTCGGTTATAAAGAATGAGGTGGCTGAAAGAGAATTCAAAGTGTCGTACCACGTATCCATAGCATCGGAAACGAGACACTGGTACTGTATTGATTTGAATTATGTTTATCTACCGATCGCATTGTGGCACAATGGGACTGCATTAAAGCAGATTATTCAGAGCGGCTTAATGAGGAGCAGGATGTGTTCTGCGTTCAATACTCGGGCTTCAAGGATTTCTTTTAGAATGAGGGTTTGTAAAGAACCTGGGTTCCTGCAGAGGGGCAACCAAAGAACACCAAGCGATTTGTAATTAAAGCAGTATTTTATGGACTCTTATTGATGGAGAAGGCCTGAACGTGTAAATGATGCTATGGCATTCTTGCTCACTATAATCCCTTTTACATCCATCCTCTGTTTAAGGAAAGCTGTTAAAGGGATTATTCTATCCACATTCACTGGACAGGAGCAATCGTGCGCTCTGATTGGCTACTCTACTACTTGGCTATCAGCTCATATACCGTAGGTAGAGAAAAACAAAATGGCGGCGCGTGCTGCTGAACCAACCAAGGATGAATTAAAAACGCTACTCGAAAATAAAACCCCAAAAATTATCAAGTATTTAAAAGAAACACAAATGGCTAAAAGAATATAGTTCTCCTATATTCCCCAGTATCTCCAGTCCGGTCGGTGGTGGTAATGCACTGTACTCGAGTTGAGAGGGGATTTGGGGGGGGGGGGGGGGGGGGGGGGGGGAATGCCATCCCCCCTGGAATAAAAAATGGTCAAAATCATCCCCCCTCCCTTCCCTTGAGCAATTTTATCAATAAATGTGGACATTACTTCTATTTAACATTGGAATAGAATAAACTTTAGAATAGAATAAACTTTGTCATGCCAGCATGAAATTTGTCTCTGGTCTCACTATAAAAACACGTATAAACATAAACATTCATACCATTGCACAAAAACAGAAATACATACATAGATCATTCTACCCCCCCACCCCAGTCGCCCCTCCCAGTATACACATCATAGACAAGGTCGGCACCAGTTCCAGCCTACACCTGTCTAATTTTTCCATTGCTTGTTGACCATGGAAATTGCGTTTGGTATAAATGAGTGTTTGTATACGTTTTTCCTTGCGATGTGTGCCCTGTAGCGCCTCCCTGAGGGGAGCAATTCGAACTCAGCGTGAAGAGGGTGGGTATCATCGTCCAAAATGTTCATAGTTTTCCTATCAACTGCAGTCCTATATAGATTGTCCAGTGGTTTTTGAGGTTGTCCTATGATTTTTCCTGCCATTTTCACAACTCTGGACAGCCTATTCTTGTTGGATAGGGTGAGGTGGCCATACCATACAGAGATGTTATAGGTAAGGACGCTCTCTATTAGGCTTACATATGTCCTCTCCAAGATGTTAGGACTTAACCCAAAGCCTTTCAGCTTTCTAATTAAATACAACCTTTGATTGGCCTTTTTGCATACAACGTCAACATTTTCTGTGAAGTTCAGCTTGCAGTCAATGTATGTGCCTGAGTACTTAAAACAGCTGACAATTTCAACTGTTTGGTTGGATAGTAGAAGTGGTGATGGAACACCTGTGTAGTTAAGAATTAGCTCCTTGGTTTTACATACATTGAGTAAAAGTGAGCTTGTCTTACACCACTGCTCAACATGATCAACAGAGTCAGATATGCTGCCATTCTGATAAAAGAGTCCCACTAGAGTCATATCATCTGCGTATTTCACTAATTTAAAATCATTACAGTGAAGTGATATTTCATTTGTGTACACAGAGAACAGCACAGGGGAAAGACAACAACCTTGTGGAGCCCCTGTATTAAGAACTAGTTCGTTTGAGACCATGTCCCTGATGCACACTCGCTGTGGGCGGTCAGTTAAAAAGTCCTTGATCCAATGCACCAACCCTCCATCTACCCCTAGGTTTACAAGTCGCTGCAGTAGTATGTGGATTTGCATTGTATTGAAGGCAGCAGTAAAATCAACAAATAAAATCCGTGCATAAGCATTGGCATTTTGCAGATGTTTAGTGACCATATTAGTCAGGATGAGTGAATTAGAAATGCCATTCCACGTAGCTTTGCTGAAACTGAGCATACAATAAGCTACCGCCAGAGAGGGCACGTGCAAGCGAAGCGTTTGAGGAGGTGACATTCAGTTGGGGTTCCGTTATTTTTGATTTCATTCGGCGTCAGTGACAGCAGCGGATTGCAGCATCATGGCCAAGCGGAGCGCACAGCAAGACCTAAGCAAGTTCGGATTTAAGATCGCAAGAAAAAACATTTCAGGAGGTAAGTCAAGAGTTACGAATATCAGTCACGCTTTCTGTGAGCCCGCTATCATGCTGTAAAGTTCCCGATATGTAGCCTAATTTGTGGGCGGCGGATAACAACACAGCTATATCATAATGAATGTTAGTTTGGAGTCTAGCCAGCTATCGATAGCTTACTCAGGTTCATGTTCGCTTTGATTTCTTGTATAAGGCCATTAATTTAATCAGCCTGGACGTTCGTTTGTTATTCTTCAGGCAACAAAAAGTGTTATTCAAGACAGGAAGGCTAAAATAGACGACACTAGCAGTTTTGAAGGCTTCATTGCCTCATTAGAGAGCTGGTCACAACATGTAAGGCAGAGCAGGATTGGTGTAGGACTCGACAAAGTGTCTGCTAAAATGCAGCTTTCTTTTTCTTCGTCATAGGCTCTTCTTCTGTCTCCTCGATGGGCCTTTTCCCCTTTCCAAAGATGCCTGCTTTTAACTCATTTTGCTAGCTTGTATCCAGTATGTATCAAAGTGCTGGTATGTATCGAAGCAAAGTATCAAAGGCAGCTCCTTGGTAACCGTCAACGTTAAGGTGTCACGTGACCTAGATAACAGCGGGAATCAACGTTACAACGTTATAAGAATAATAACAAAAAGGAAAAAACAAAAAAAATGCATAATGCCTCAAACATCTTTTAGGAAGTTTAGTCTGATTTACAATTTACTGTTGCTTGTTTTAGCTTATTGGTTCCCTACCTACCTCTGTATTTAACTCAATGTTCCCAATGTCCAGCTTTGAATAAAAATTCCATTGACTTGATATGAAAAGATTCAGTCGTTCATTTACATTGCCTGCTGAGGTTTTAATAAATTATTTACCAAATGATTTAAAAGCAGCCTACCATGACTATGAAGTTACACTTCAAATGTGTCATCTGCATTTCACCCTAATATGGAGAACGTGGTAGGTATGTCAGCCAGGAAACTGACTAAATATGACACATGACATCCACACTGTGCATGTTTTACAGTAAAATACCAGTGTATTATGTTTTTTACAACAATAAAAAGGGTACACAGTGTGTACTACACACTTTATCAGCACAAAATACTGTATGTCTGGTAAATGAACAAGGTCCACAGACCTACGTTGTGTGCAAACCATCCTAAAAGCAAACCAGTTTCCCACCGACGGACCGACCGATGGGTCGACACGCGACTAAAAATTTCGCCATCCCCCCGGTTTGATTTTACAACTCGACCACTGGTAATGCACCTTTAAATTGGTTTGCCAAACGCCCAAAAACCGTAAAGAAGAAGAAGAACCCCCCCCAAAAAAAAAAAAAAAAAAAAGCAACAAAATGTGGAATAAAAAGTATTTGATGGTAAGAATCTTTTTTTTTTTTTAGTTTTGAAGTATTATCATCGCATTTTTCACAAATTGCTCCTGTCATTTCGCCGGTTTGTGTACATTCTAAGCGGAAATTATTTTGTCGGACGTTTTGTATAAAGTTTTAATTTATCGAATTTGCAAAAATTAAAAATGCTCGCTTTCTCAAAATCCAGTGGATGTGGATAGAATAAAACGGTTATTCCACTCAATCTCATCGTACATGGGTTATAGCCGACTCGGCGCTACATGCCTCGTCAGCCATCAGCTCATGTACGACTCGATTTCATGGAATAATTGTTAGATAGTGTGCAGGGATATGCACAACCAATACCTACAAACAAACCATATTTGACTTGCTACTATAGAGCAAGTCCTGCCTCTGAGGTGCGGGGTAAAATATATACATTCTAGAGTGCAATATAATTTAATTGGACGATCACAAAGTTTTCACCAGATATCCATCCATCCATCCATTATCTACAGTGGTATGCAAAAGTTTGGGCACCCCTGGTCAAAATCGCTGTTACTGTGAACAGTTAAAGGACATGGGACATGAAACATAAATGCACGCTATATTAGTTTCTTTCCATTAAAAATATGAATTAATTGCATCAACAAATACAAAATTATCTATTAAATTCAGCAAAATCGTTATATTCGTGATGATTATATGGCATTTCTGCTCGAGCTCCGATTTGCATATTTTACAACCGGAAGAGCCGCTGTCACGTGATCATACGTCACAAAAACTTTCGGGTACAGCACAAGCGGGTAGATGAATATGGAGAAGTGTGAATCGTGATGATGACGAATGCGACAAAATAGTTTTTGTGTCTTGGATGACAAGAAAATTGTTTCGTTTTTAGAGTGTTTAACGTACATTGAACATCATGGTGTATTGCGACCTCCCAGTCAGTCAGACGCGCTGTCACTCCTGTTAGCAATGTAGCTAGGCTCAGTATGGCCAATGGTATTTTTTGGGGCTGTAGTTAGATGCGACCAAACTCTTCCGCGTTTTTCCTGTTTACATAGGTTTATATGACCAGTGACATGAAACAAAGTTCAGTTACACAAATTGAAACGTGGCGATTTTCTATGCTATGGAAAGTCCGCACTATAATGACAGGCGTACTAACACCTTCTGCGCGCTTCGACAGCGCATTGATACCTTCACTCGGAGTTGTACCATTATTTTTTAGACAGGGCGGACGGACCAGGGCATTCGCCCGCCTGGCCGTGGCCGACGAGGAGCGCTCTCGGCCGGCTTGGGAGGCAGACGGCAGCCCCTCCTGGAAGTGTGGTTTTACCATGGGCCTCATGAGGTAAGGATTAGTATTATAATTTTGGGTGTATCAATTATTGATTATCATAATTCTGACTCGATTCGCCATTTTGAATGTTTTCATCTCGGACTCTGGAAGCATTGTATCTCAATCAATCTCGAAAAATATCAGCAAAAAAAACTAGCTTGCAACGGACTTTAGCTAGATCTATGATGAACTTTCAATGTATGATACAAAAATAATACTTCTTTCAACAGATCATTAGCCTTTGAGCAGAATTGTTTTTAACTTACCAGGAAGTGTTATCGAGCCGACCGCTTTCAGTTTCATGGGGACTGAATGAACCCTCACTCTCAGAATCATCTGACCCGTCAGAGTAAAGACAAGATCCATGTTCATGTGAATTTCCAGCTATCGGTTCGAATTGATAGGGTCTAACTTCACATCTCTGTGAAACATCGGGAATGTCACTGTCGATGGTGTCCATTTCGGTAACCTGTTTACATTAGATACCCAAGCGCTGGCTCCTTGGAAAGTTTTTGTGACGTCACGGGTCACGTGACCGCTTAGCTAATTAACGAATCATTGTTTTACGCTGATGTATAAAAAAGTTGAATAATGTGATGATTTTCACATTTTTGACGCCCTGCAGTGATTTAGATGACATTTCTTATGTCCTTTATACATAATTATGCCCAGAAAAAAATCCATGTCCTTTAAGCAAGTTGAAGATGAAATGATCTCCAAAAGGCATAAAGTTAAAGATGACTCATTCCCTTTATATTTTAGGCAAAAACAATTTTTTATTTTCATCTTTTACATTTTCAAAATGACAAAAAAAGGGCCCGAAGCAAAAGTTTGGGCACCCTGCATGGTTAGTACCTAGTAACACCCACTTTGGCAAGTATCACAGCTTGTAAACACTTTTTGTAGCCGGCTAACAATCTTTCAGTTCTTACCTGGGGGATTTTCACACATCCGTCCTTGCAAAAGGCTTCCAGTTCTACAAGTTTCTTGTGCTGTCTTGCACCCACTGCTCTTTTGAGATCTATCCACAGATTTTCAATGATGTTTAGGTCAGGGGACTGTGAGGGCCCGGGCAAAACCTTCAGCTTGGGCCTCTTGAGGTATTCCATTGTAGATTTTGAGGTGTGTTTTGGATCATCGTCTTATTGTAGGACCCATCCTCTTTTTAACTTCAACTTTTTTACAGATGGTGTGATGTTTGCTTCCAGAATTTGCTGGTATTTATTCGAATCCATGCTTCCCTCGACCAGTGAAATGTGCCCTGTGCCACTGGCTGCAACACAACCCCAAAGCATGATCGATCCACACCCATGCTTCAGAGTTGGAGAGGTGTTCTTTTCCTGGAATTTGGCACCCTTTTTTCTCCAAACATACCTTTGCACATTGTGGCCAAAAAGTTCTATTTTGATTTCATCAGTCCACAGGACTTGTTTCCAAAATGCATCAGGCTTATTTAGATGTTCATTTGCAAACTTCAGACGCTGAATTTTGTGGCTAGGACACAGGAAAGGTTTTCTTCTGATGACTCTCTCATGAAGGTCATATTTGTTCAGGTGTCGCTGCATAGTAGAACAGTGCACCACCACTCCAGGGTCTGCTAAATCTTTTTGAAGGTCTTTTGCAGTCAAACAGGGGTTTTTATTTGCCTTTCTAGCAATCCAACAAGCAGTTCTTTCAGAAAGTTTTCTTCATCTTCCAGACCTCACCTTAATCTCAACCGTTTCTGTGAACTGCCATTTCTTAATAACATTGCGATCTGAGGAAACGGCTACCTGAAAACACTTTGCTACATTCTTGTAGCCTTCTCCTGCTTTGTGAGCATCGATTATTTTATTATTCAGAATGCGAGCGAGTTGCTTAGAGGAGCCCATGGCTGTTGATTTTAGGGACAAGTTTGAGGAGTCAGAGAATTTATACAGCTTTGAAATCTGCATCATCTGACCTTTCCTAACGAAGAATTTGAACCAGCCACAGCTCAATAAGCTAATTAAGGTCTGAAACTTTTGCATGCCACTGTATACCCTTTATCTGTCAGAGTCACAGGGGAAGCTGGAGCCAATCCCAGCTGACTTCAGGCGAGATGTGAGGTTCACTCTGGGCAGGTCGCCAATCTCTCACAGGGCTACACAGAGACGAACAACAATCACACCCATATTCACATCTATGGGCAATTTAGAGTAGCCAGTTGACGTAATCTGCATGTCTTTGGACTGTGGGAGGAAACCGAAGGAAACCCACTCACATGCAAACTCCACATAGAAGGGATCCAGTCAGCCGTGAGGCTCAAACCCAGAACCTTCTCGCTGTGAGGTGACCATGCTAACCTCTGCACCACTGTCTGCACTTCACCAGACATGAATCATCAAAAAAAAAAAAAAAAAAAAGCAGCGATAATTTTCCTACAGGTACAGAAAGCTCAGAAAGACCCATTTTGATTCCAAAATTGTCAATCAGCATCATCTTGTCGATTTGTTTCTGGTAGATGGGTCTCAAGCAAAGAGGATGGCCTGCCCAAGGTGGCGACCAAGTAGACAGACTTTACTAGAAAGACATGTGCCCCTTTTCCACCAAAGCAGTTCCAGGGCTGGTTCGGGGCCAGTGCTTAGTTTGGAACCGGGTTTTCTGTTTCCACTGACAAAGAACTGGCTCTGGGCCAGAAAAACCAGTTCCAGGGTAGCACCAACTCTCTGCTGGGCCAGAGGAAAGAACCGCTTATGTCAGCGGGGGGGCGGAGTTGTTAAGACCAACAACAATAACAAGACCGTGAAAGATCGCCATTTTTAAGCGACGAGAAGCAGCAGCTGTACAAACACGAAGTCAGCCATTATTATTATCATTGTTGTTGCTGCTTCTTCCGTGTTTTTGCTTCGATATTCGCACCAAGGTTTATGCAAACGTAGCGACGTAACTGACGTATACAGCGACGTAACTGATGTATACAGCGACGTAATGACGTGGCTTCCCTTAGCACCGCGAGCTATGGAAAAGCAAACTGGTTCTCAGCTGGCTCGCAAGTTGAACGAGTTGTGAACCAGCACCAGCCCCGAACCAGCCCTGGAACTGATTTGGTGGAAAAGGGGTAACACTGGTCTGGTCCTGGTCTTGACTCGGTCTTGCCTTGCCTTGGTCTTAGTGTTGACTTGATCTCAACCCATCAACGTCTTGATCTTGATACACTTTGGTCTTGGTCATGACGTCAGAGCATTTTTTAACATAGTTACTGGGAGACCAAATGGTCTCCCAGTGGCCAGATTTGGTCTCCTAGTCAATGTGGAAAAGGGGTATTTGAGTGAGAGAGAGAGAGAGAGAGAGAGAGAGAGAAAGGGGAGGGGGGAGAGAGAAACCCTATCTAGCAACCAAACTCGTTGATATCCCAAGGCGGCACCCAAGTATAACTTATGTGTAGGAAACCGTGAACTGGAATTGCACACAACAGATATTGAAAAAGGTCCAATAGATCTCTCCTGTGATTGATTTACTGTCAAAATGCTTCAGGCTGTGCTGGAAATGACGACCACATCCATCAGTCAGACCCCAGTCACTCGCTAGAACCAAACACACAGCTCAGTCACCAGAGCAGAACACAAACAGCACTTTGTGGAAGAGAGCCTGCATAAATACGAAACTGACCAGTCACGGACCAGCAATATGAGGGAATGATGGATAGATGGAAATGAACATGCCACAGGGCTCTTCACTGATCTCACATCCATTTAGTTTGCACTCCTAAATCATCTTTCATTGTAAGCAAAGTTTTATGAATATTCAAAATCGTGGAATCATTCTTCTGGTGCTTGAAAGACAAAGAAATCGAGCTGTAAGGTTTACAGACAACCCAACAAGCTGCTCCTTCAAACGCACTGCAACTGACAGGTTTATAGGACTCGCTGCAGGACGTGAGAAACAAATCCTCAGCCAGGGTGATTTCAGCCTCTCGTACAAACTACTTCCATTCTGCCTCGTCAAAAATGAGCAGATTTTCCTCAGACTAACCTCCATCAACCCGTGTCTTGAAACCACAACCATCTATTATGTTATTTTTGGGATTTAAACGACAGCGTTTTCAGAGACACGGTGCAAATGATAGTGTTTAAACTCTACCTTCAAGGATTTGTAGGCCTACTTGTAGTTCAGGCTGTATTGTTATTTGGCAGCAAAAAAAAAAAAATCCACTGAATCCACCATGTATCTGTTGGCTTAAAACTAACATATGGCCCGTGCAAAGATTCAAAACGGCCCATATGTCAACCAAAGAATGCACAGTGGATATAAAAAGTGTACACACCCCGTTAAAATGATCGGTTTTTCTGATGTAAAAAAAAGAGACCATGATAAATAATTTCAAAACTTTTCCCACCTTTAATGTGCCCTATAACCTGTACAATTCAATTGAAATACAAACAAATCTGTTAGGGGGAAAAATAAAAAACGTCCAATAAGCCGGTTGCATAAGTGTGCACACCCTTAAACTAAGCACCTTTTGATTTAAAGGGGTACCAAATATAATATATACAGTTGCTGATGTGACAAAGTAACGTATTCTTAAGTATTCTATCAAATTTATATACTAGAAAACAACGAAATATCTTGGTAATTGTAAATATAATACTTTATACGCTAAACCGCACAAGAGTCGCCATTTTTAAAAGACCGTGACGTCAGCGCTACCCACTGCACTAGCGGAACTCTCCGAAGGGGAGATAAGCGTGTAATCATGGCGTCGGGCGCATCAAGTGAAAGCGACAGCTCTGTCGAATCATACGAAGAGATCCCGCAAGACACACTGCAAGCAGGCTATGGCTTAGAAGGGTACCAGTTTGAACCTAGGAGAGGTACTCTCAACTCCGGTGATGAAATAAGAGAAGAAAGGTCGGATGACGGCGAGGATGAGACTGATGCTGACCATGGGCATGGCAAGCGTAGGGCAGAGCGTCTGCGTGCAGGTGACACGGCGTGGTGCTCGTGCGGAAAATGTAACGTGGAGTTGCTCACGAGTCCAGCAGAATTTATTTGCTGCAATGAGATAGGCGCCACCCGTGGACTTGCGAAATCGTTGCAAGAGGCAGAAACGGGTATTTCACACGTGCTAGTCCCAACCTCAATGAGCCAACACAACTGGGCACATACATACGTCATGAGTGTTACGCAGAGAAAATGAACATGCATTCTGATTGGATAAAATTAATATCATGGCGGGGTGTTCAAACTGCGGAAATAGTTTGCTCAAGCTACTTTCAAAACATAACTTTCCAACCTTAGAACAAAAAACTTTTGTAAGTCTTGAATAAGGTTCGTTAATGTGTGTTTTATTGTTATATTTACTCTATATATTGCCCTCTGTTCCCCTTTAATTACAGCATTCAGTCTTTTTGGGTCGGAGTCTATCAGCCTGCCACATCTAGACTTGGCAATAATTGTCCACTCTTTCTTGCAAAAGCGCTCCAAATCTGTCAGATTGCGAGGGCGTCTCTTGTGCACAGCCCTCTTCAGGTCACCCCACAGATTTTCAATTGGATTTAGGTCTGGGCTCTGGCTGGGCCGTTCCGAAACTTTTTTGGGGTCATTGTCGTGCTGAAAGATGAAATTCCTCTTCACCTTCAGCTTTCTAACACACACCTAAAAGTTTTGGGCCAAAATTGGCTGGTTCATAATTCCCTCCACCTTGACTAAAGCCCCTGTTCCAGCTGAAGAAAAACAACCCCAAAACATGATGCTGCCACCACCATGCTTCACCGTGGGTATGGGGTTCTTTTGGTGATGCGCAGTGTTGGTTTTGCACCAAACAGACCTTTTGGAATTGTGGCCAAAAAGTTCAACCTTGGTTTCATCAGACCATAAGACATTTTCCCACATGCTTTTGGGAGAGTTAATTTTTTTTTTTTGCAAAATTGAGCCGGGCCTGGATGTTTTTCTTTGACCCTACCTCATAGTTAGTGTTGCCACCTGTCCCGGTTTTTCCTGATTGTCCCGGATTTTCATGGTCTGTCCCGGAAAAAAAAAATAAAAATCTGGTACACTGAATGTCCCGGTTTTTTGTACATAATGGGCAAAATGTGTATTTCAACTTGCGAGCCAGCTGAGAACCAGTTTGCTTTTCCGAGCTCGCCGTGCTAAGCGGAGCCACGTCATTACGTCGCTGAATACGTCATTACGTCGCTGTATACGTCACTTACGTCACTGTATACGTCAGTTACGGCGCTACATGTCCTCCTATGTATTTGTTTAGCCAAGAGCAGCAAGCAGCAGAGGCACAGGCAAGCACAAGCAAAGCACACACCACACTCTAAGCAATCAGGTAAGCTGTTTGACACTACACCTTACATTGTTATATTCAGGTATTCTTAGATACAATGAAAAATTAATTATTTTTATTCCACATAAGCAAACAAACAGAACTTAATTATGTATTCCCCTTTTACCTGTGTCCACTACTGCCCCCAGGTGTCCACAACCAAAAACTGTTGGAAATAAGCCAAAATAATGAAGACCTGCTTTATTATGTAAAGCAATTAACTAAACAAATAACTAGCAAAAGCGTCATTTTTACTAATTAGAGCAATACAATTTCAGCGTAGAAGGGCAGTTTTTGTCTTGGGTTAGATGTGCGAAGGGCGCCGTTGCTTACAAGCAAAAAGGTCGATTGGATGGTCGAAATGTCCAGGATTTTTGTCAGACACAGGTGGCAACCCTACTCATAGTCCAGACATATGGAGAATACGGGAGATTGTTGTCACATGTAGTACACAACCAGTACTTGGCAGAAATCCCTGCAGCTCCTTCAGTGTTGCTGTAGGCCTCTCGGCAGCCTCCCTGACCAGTTTTCGTCTCGTCTTTTCATCAATTTTGGAGGGACTTCCAGTTCTCGGTAATGTCACTGTTGTCCCATATTTTCTCCACTTCTTGATGACGGTCTTCACTGTGCTCCATGGTATATCTAATGGCGTGGAAATGTATTTGTACCCTTCTCCTGCATGATGCCTTTCAACAATGAGATCTCTTTGAAGCTCTCTGTGAACCCTGGCTTTTGCTGGAGGATGCAACTGAGTAGAAGTCTGAACTTTATTTGGGGTTAATCAGAGTCGTTTTAACTGATGGCAGGTGTGAACCCAAAAAGACTGAATGCTGTAATTAAATCAAAAGGTGCTTCAACAAAGTATTAGTTTAAGGGTGTGCGCACTTATGCAACCAGCTTATTGTACATTTAAAAAAAAAAATGTTTTTCCCCCTAACAGATTTGTTTGTTTTTCAATTGAATTGTACAGGTTATAGATCACACTAAAGGTGGGAAAAGTTTTGAAATTATTTATCGTGGTCTCATTTTTTTTTTTACATCAGAAAAACCTATCGTTTTAACGGGGTGTGTACACTCTTTATATCCACTGTACAGGTAGGTTGCGTCAACCATTACCACGAAACGCAACTCACTAGGTGGTGACAACCCATTTCAAGTAAACAGCTAGTCGTGGATGACTAAAGAAAGATCGTGAGCTAGCTTCTTGCCGTCAAGTGTCAAGATGTTGTGAAAGAAAATTGATAAAGAGTCGAAGCTTTCAGGAAAAGTTAACGAATGCCTACTTGTTTTGGGAAGTTAATAGTAAGCCAATTTGTTTAGTTTGCTCACAGCAAGTCTCTCTCTCGCTCACTCAAGTTTACAGCTTCTACCAAATGTAAATTGTTGACAGCACTTATTTTCTGTTCATAATTATTTTCTGTTACTTATTTTATGTTAATAATTCTACTGTAGGGCGGCACAGACGGTACAGACGGTGGTGTAGTGGTTAGCGCTGTCGCCTCACAGCAAGAAGGTCCGGGTTCGAGCCCCGTGGCCGGCGAGGGCCTTTCTGTGCGGAGTTTGCATGTTCTCCCCGTGTCCGCGTGGGTTTCCTCCGGGTGCTCCGGTTTCCCCCACAGTCCAAAGACATGCAGGTTAGGTTAACTGGTGACTCTAAATTGACCGTAGGTGTGAATGGTTGTCTGTGTCTATGCGTCAGCCCTGTGATGACCTGGCGACTTGTCCAGGGTGTACCCCACCTTTCGCCCGTAGTCAGCTGGGATTCTCAAAGTCGGACATCCGGGTCACTGGTCATGTGACTTCCATGACAACCCAGCCGCCATATTGGTTTAGGTGAAAGGGAGGGAGAAGCCCGTTTGTGTATTGTAGCAATTTAGTTCAAATTTGAGTGTTTTTTTATGCTATTAGCATGCCTAAAGGGTGTTGTGTAGCAGGCTGTACAGCCAATTCAATAAAAAATGAAGGTTTAAAGTTTCATATGATACCATTATCGGGTAAAAGGAGAGAAAAATGGTTGAGGGCTGTAAACAGGTGTGAAGTGAGAGCTGATGGATCTGTTAACTATGGAAAGTTATGGGAACCCAAATCTAACTATATATATGTATGTGGTCGTCGTTTCATCAATGGTAAGTGAAGAAAATAATTTATAATAGACATGAGTTCTTAGTGATAGTAACAGCTCTGTTATTGTACGAGTTAACTGCCGACAAATGAGCAGTAATAGGTGAATTTGCCACAATAAACATTCTGAAAACTTGCTGACGCTTCATAATATAAATCTGTCTGCAAAAACCCATACATAAGTCACCATTGTTTTGACACCTGTCCCACCCTTGCTTGTACGGACATAACTCCAGTCCAACAACACTGATTTTCAATTTGTAACGAGCTAGATCCTCAGCAGCTAAACTATCTTGATACTGGTAGGACATTCTACGAGTATATTAGGGGCGATTTCTCAGAGACAACAAGGGAAGCCGAGCTTCCCCTAAAATTCTCTCCCCAAACTGCGGCGTCTACGACGTTGAATTCTCATTAAAACAATAACTTGCATAACATAATATATGCCCAAGATTGTATTTATGTTCATAACTATCCTGTAACTTATTTGAGTGATGTCTGACGAACTTGCAGTTCGCTACGAGAATCACCTTTGCTGCCAGGCTGTAACCTTTCTTATTTCAATGGGCTCTATGGACTGGCAGCAGTGTTGCCAGATTGGGCGGTTTTAAGTGCATTTTGGCGGGTTTTGAACATATTTTGGGATGGAAAACGTCAGCAGTATCTGGCAACACTGACTGGCAGCCGGGTATCCGTTGCAGTCTACGAGACGGCTCTGAACAGCCAATTTCAGCTAGTCGTTATTGGTTAAAATCAACAAAATCGTCACTTCCAGGGAAGCCGGGCTTCTCTGGGACTAAACGAAACAGTGGGAGGGACAAGAAGCCGGGCTGATAAAGGATTATTGGAGGTAGTGTTTGAAAGACATGAGGAGGGCGGTACTTCGGCGAGGAACACGGAAGTATGATCAGTCAGTCCCTAGCGGATGTCGAGAAAGTGTAGTCGTGTGCCAAAGTGCTGTCCGAATTTCTTTTCATATAAACGGTTCTTCTCATTGATGTCTCTGTACATTACTCTGTAAATAAATGTAAATATTACTCGTTGTGCTCCGTTAACTTTCATCCATTCTATCAGTTTGATCATTCGTGAATTCACTCATTTATTTCATTTGTAGTTCAATCTGGTTGTAGGCTAGCTTGAGCCTTATTGGGATCTGCAGTGCTAGCTGCTAACAGAAATTGGTCAAGTCTCTGGAAAGCACAACCAGCTGGTATGACAGGGTCACAGACCATTTTCTGGAAAAGGAGCGGAGGGCAGAATTTGTGTATAAATAGTGTTCATGTTCATGAATCTGAAGTGTGTATATTGTTCAGTAATGTTAAGAGAATGGTGGGCTCTGTGTTATAGGTTATACCTGGGTATAATATTCAAGGTTCTGTGTGTTGCATAGCCTACCTGGTTATGAATTTCCAGACTGTGTTGCAGAAGATGTTCAAGGATGTGTTGCACAGCTGGGTGTTGTGTTAAAGACTCTGTGTTGCATATCAGGGTATGATGTTCAAGGCTCTTCATTGAATAGCCAGTGATTTTTGGAGGTTTGATATTTTTGATTAAGGATATGAGGCACTAGCCTGGCAAGCCAGACTATAACATGAAATGTACAAGCAAAAATACTTTCTGCCACTAGGTAGGGTTGTCTAGTTCACTATGCTAATGGGGCACACCTTTCTATGCTTTGATATCCGGCCTACAGGTTTTACGATGAATGCGTAAAATGGGCTTCCCCTGTTTTAAAAACCAGCAGCCGCCACTGGAGTATATTAAGCTAAAACTAAAAAAATCTTACTAAAACACTGAACACTAACAAAGTTGGGTAAAACATGTTTTCACCTAGTCAAATATGGCGCCTGTTGTCATGTGTTCGTGACGTCACGCCGACTACGAGAATAGGCTCCAGCTTGCCTGTGACCCTGTAGAACAGGATAAAGCGGCTACAGATAATGAGATGAGATGAGAATTCTACTGTATGTTACATGTTAAAAACATCAAACCAAAAAAACAACACTGGAATATTTAAGTTATTCCACAACATCGAGTCATACATGAGTTGATCGAAAAATGGGATAATGATTCTTGAAAAAAAAAAAAAAGAGACCGACATTCTTACCATCAAACACTTTCATTCCATATTTTGTTGCTTTTTTGTGGTTTTCTTCTTCTTTAGGGTTTTTTGGTGATTGGCAAACCAACTTAAAAGATACATTACTGCCACCGACTGGGCTGGAGTGTGGAACAGGAGCTATAGATGACTTGCAACCATGTAATCAAAATGTGCTACGTCATGAGCGTCTGCCATGATGGTGGAGATACAGAGCACGTGGGATGGCAGCCGCTGAAAGCGTGTCTGTAAACAATGCTGAATTTTCTCAGTATTACCACGATTTGAACAATCAAGCGAAGATAGATGTGTGTGGTTTTGACCCATATTATTTTAAAATGTCAGACTTTTCTCAAGATAAGACGCTTCTACCGACCATCGAGTACGAATACAGGTCGTTTCGTCCAAAGCCTTTTTCATACGCACGATCAATTATTTTATATTTCAGGTATTTGTTTGTTCGAAAGAAGGAGGAATTCTCAATGGAATTTGACTGAAGCAAAACATTTTTGTAAAGCAAATGAGTGCCATGGTACGTGCACGTCGACACTAAAGAGCGTACTAAAGGGGGGTAACCACGTCGGCGCGTGCCACTTGCTGACCCTGGGATGAGTTCACTCCCTTGTCATCGCAGGCTGCTCGTGTGCGTGTCTATGTTTCCAGCTGGATCATATTAAATCTTCAGGTGCTGAGTAGTGCTCTCGCAAGGCTTTCGTTCGCGAATCCCGGGCCGAGGCGTGGTCCTACCGACCCGAGTCCGTGCTCTTTCCAAAGGGGAGGCTTAAACGGAGGTGCCTGTAAAATTTGGCTTCGCTGCAAGCTCCAATGGCCGAGTTATTAATTTTTTAAAGCCGGCTGGATCATGTTAAATCTTTCGGCGCGGAGCAGTGCTCTCGCGGGGCTTTCGTTCGTGAATACCAGAATACCTGAAATATAAAATAATTGATAGTGCGTATGAAAAAGGCTTTGGACAAAATGTCTTAATTATTGGACGAAACGGTCATCGGATGAAGTGTCCTGATCCCCTCGTCTCCTCTCTGTACTAAGTCTCCTTAGTTTCCTCATCCTCTTTCTGAATCACGGACGGAATTCTAAAAAATCGGAACGTGCCACGGTCACGAGTACTGTTGTGACCACAACCGTATACAGCACAAAGATATGGCATAGCGAAAAGAACGCTTAAAGCAGTGGAAAAACAAACAGAGTTGTGCACGTGTAACTATGTTTTGTACGGAATGTCTCTTAACCCCGCATTTGTACGGTATATCCGCCAACATGGCCGACATCCGGGTTTCTATTTTGCTTTTGATGCCACTTGCAAGTCAAGGATTGGGAAAAATGTATATCGATATATATTCTTTGAACTATTTCTGTTTCTTTTAAATGCTTGATCATTTTTGGGGTTTTGTTTTTGAGTAGTTTTTATTTCGCCCTCGGTTGGTTCAGCAACACGGTCCGCCATTTTGTTTTTCTCTACTCACGGTATACGAGCTGATAGCCTAGTTGTAGAGTAGCCAATCAGAGCATGCGATTGCTCATATCTAGTGAATGTGGACAGAATAAACTTGCATATACTGGGAATCAGAAGGGAACCGTCAGGGCCTTCAGAGAAGTCAAGTCAAGTTTATTTGCATAGCGCTTTTAACAATAAACATTGTCGCAAAGCAGCTTTACAGAATTTGAATGACTTTAGCTAATTTTATCCCTAATCTATCCCTGATGAGCATGCCTGTGGTGACGGTGGCAAGGAAAAACTCCCTCAGACGACATGAGGAAGAAACCTCGAGAGGAACCAGACTCAAAAGGGAACCCATCCTCGTTTGGGTGACAGAGAAGGCCCAAACATATGAGCATTTCAAATGCTATATTTAATTTCTTTCATTCTTTCATAAATTTCATTATAATTATTCTCTTCTAATTCGGCCTCATTTTCTATCAAATTTGCTTCAGAAATGAAAGGGATACTGTACTGAAAACATTAAAATCGAGTTATCCAATGAGATTTTTGTTTGTTTGTTTGTTGTCTTTAGGCCGAGAAGAGTTTAGAGCTGCTCACTCATTGGTTAGGACTTCATTGCCGGGACAGAAGGCCATGGCAGTGTATGTTTATGTAGGCAGTGACAGATGAATTAACCAATGAGATTTTGATTTATAGTAGGAGGGATCAAAAATGTATTACCTTAGGCCAAGTTTGCATTAGACCGTATCTGTCTCGTTTTCTTCGCGGATGCACTGTCCGTTTACATTAAACCGCCTGGAAACGCCGGGAAACGGGAATCCGCCAGGGTCCACGTATTCAATCCAGATCGTGTCTGGTCCGGTGCTGTGTAAACATTGAGAATACGCGGATACGCTGTGCTGAGCTCTAGCTGGCGTCGTCATTGGACAACGTCACTGTGACATCCACCTTCCTGATTCGCTGGCGTTGGTCATGTGACGCGACTGCTGAAAAACGGCGCGGACTTCCGCCTTGTATCACTTTCATTAAAGAGTATAAAAGTATGAAAATACTGCAAATACTGATGCAAATACTGCCCATTGTGTAGTTATGATTGTCTTTAGGCTTGCCATCCTTCCACTTGCAAGTGGTAAGTGATATGCGCTGGGCTCACACACACAGCGGCTCAGTCCCGAATCACAGCTTGTGCACTTCACTCGCGCGCTCTGTGAGCTGCGCAGGGCCGGAGTGCGCACCCTCCAGAGGGCACTCGCTGTTCAGGGCGGAGTGATTTGGAGCGCAGGATGCCTGCGGAGCCGAGCGTATCCGTGTATTGGTGTTGCTGTGTGCACGCAAATCGTGTATTGGTGTTGCTGTGTGCATACTAATCATTTTAAAAACGTTAATCTGATGATCCGCTGATACGGTCTAATGTAAACATGGGCTTAGGCCTTCTGGAAGGCCAACGCTAGCTTAACTGCAAGTCGCACAAGCCAACGACTCAGAAACGATGACTTTTGTTTCCAGACTCTTTCTCCACACACATGTAGCAATGTCATAATTTCATATGAATAGTTTTGAGTTTTTCTGTGAACGTCTCCAAATCCCTCTATTGTAAAATATATGTTAATTTGTTGGGTTCCGTTAATGGTTCTGCTAGTGTTTCTGATGGGGCATGAATTAGTGTAACACACCTGTGGACATTATCGTGATTGGGAAATCTTGAAAGGTGGACAATATTCGTTAATCCTGTACATTTTTTATTTTTCCCAATATCTATTTAGTTTTTGATGTTTTGACGCACATCCGCTGTTTGTATCGGATTAAATATGCAAATTAGCGTCGTAAAATTCCGTGTGAAAAGTCAAGTGCCTGGGTGCTAACTGGTGCATTATGTTGTAGCGATGCCCGAATTCTTTCCCCCCCCGTCTCCGTGCGTTGATCGCCCGGTCATTCATTGCTCTCCAGGTATGTTTGCCTGGCTATGTTAAGAAACCTCTTAAGAGCCGTCATATTTTATTCATTACTGTTTGGTTTATTTCATTTATTGCACATTGTAAACTAGATTATACGACCAATATTAAGTGCACGACTATTACGGTCCATTTTATCTCACACGGTGTAATGTAGCCAGCCAACTGAACAGCCTCTGTGTGTTGATACTTTGCCATTCATTGCTTTCCAGAATAAATGCAGACGGATCCACTCTTCGCCTCCTCTGCATCATCTATTAGCCACACAGAGACTTTTAGTTATTATTAGAGTAACTGAGTGGTTATAGTCGGTTACACACACTCGCCCCAGTATTTTTCAGTCAGGCTTACGTATTCATTACTTAAATTCTTTTAAAATTGACAGCGACAGCTACGCACAGCAGAGTGACCTGGCAGCCTGCTGTTAATCCCTTGCAAAAGCCTTTGCCCTGCGGCTTTTTGGTGTGTCTGGCTAAGCTTTGGCTGAGCTCAAGTCCCAGCTCTAATAGTAACGGTTCGCCACTGCTGGGAATTAATGAATGAATGGGAAATGTATGGAAGTTGAATTTTAAAAATGTTCCTTCTTCTTCTTCTTCTGTCTGCTCCCGATTAGGGGTCGCCACAGCGGCGACCCCTAATCTGGAGCAGACAGAAGAAGAAGAAGGAACCACACCTGCCACTTTCATGTCCTCTCTCACCACATCCATGGATCTCCTCTTTGGCCTTCCTTGTTTTCGTTTGCCTGGCAGCTCCGTCCTCAACATTCTCCTTCCAACATGCTCTACATCTCTTGTGCCCATACCATCTCCGTCTCATCTTTCTTAGCTTAATTCCCAAGCTCTCCACGTGTGCTGTCCCTCTGATGTGCTCGTTCCTTATCCTGTCCAACCTCCCATCGCAAACCTTAACATCCTCAACTCCACCACCTGTCTCTTCGTTAAAGGTCCGGTCTCCAATCCGTACATCACAGCTGGTCTCACTACTGTCTTATACGTCTTACCTTTCACTTTCCTACCACAAATGACTCCCGAAATCCTTCTCCACCCTGCCTGCACTCTCTTTCTCACCTCACTATCGCAGCCCCCATTTTCCCGCACAGTTGACCCCAGGTACTTGAATTCACCAACTTTCTTTACGTCTACTCCTTGCATCTTCACTCCACTCTCATCCCCATTCTCATGTATCCCCATTCTCACTCCACTCTCAGATGCACATGTATTCTGTTTTGCTACTGCTCACCTTCATTCCTCTTCGTTCCAATGCATAGTAACGGTTCACCACTGCTGGGAATGAATGAATGAATGAATGAATGAATGGGAAATGTATGGAAGTTGAATTTTAAAGATGTTCCTATTGAATCCAAATTGGTCCGTTTTTCCTGCCACACCGGTGATGGCAGGCAAGTTTATCGCCTATTGACATATTAAATGTGAACTGTTGACTGCACTCATTTTCATGTTGCGACGTTAAAACACATCAAACAAAAAGTTGGAAACGTATTGAAATGTACGGAAGCCGCGAGAGGCCCTTCATATAATCTTTTTTTATTCACCTTGTTATCCCGAGATAACGACATAATTAATTCAGGGCCTCGAGAAAACAACACAACTAATTCGAGATCTCGAGAAAACAAAACCGTTATTCCGTGATCTCGAGAAAACAAAACAATTATTTCATGATCTCGAGTAAACAGCTGAGAAATGGTTCATTCAGGTGCGCCAAGAGACTTGTGATATGCTGACTTTGGGGCTATTTCTCATTCTGTATAGACGCAACTTTGGTCATTAGAAGCGCGGACTAATTTTGAAATGATCCCTTATTAAAAGACTTAATGCAATCTGCTGTTTTGTTTGAGTGTATATTTACGGAAGAAGCGAGAGGCCCTTCATATAATCTTTTTTTTATTCACCTTGTTATCCCGAGATAACGACATAATTAATTCAGGATCTCGAGAAAACAACACAACTAATTCGAGATCTCGAGAAAACAAAACCGTTATTTCATGATCTCAGCTGGATCACTGTATCTCCGTCGGTAGAGACGAAGCCGGGCCAGTCTTCTGCGGAGGTGCCGCGGACTAATTTTGAAATGATCCCTTATTAAAAGACTTAATGCAATCTCTCCCTGCGTCAACCCCTGATCAAAATATTGCCTTATTAGGTGATCGATTATTCCAGACATTCTAATGACCAAAGTTGCGTCTATACAGAATGAGAAATAGCCCCAAAGTCAGCATATCACAAGTCTCTTGGCGCACCTGAATGAACCATTTCTCAGCTGTTTACTCGAGATCATGAAATAATTGTTTTGTTTTCTCGAGATCTCGAAATAACGGTTTTGTTTTCTCGAGATCTCGAATTAGTTGTGTTGTTTTCTCGAGATCCTGAATTAATTATGTCGTTATCTCGGGATAACAAGGTGAATAAAAAAAAGGATTATATGAAGGGCCTCTCTCGGCTTCCGTAGAAATGGAATCAAATGAAATGAATGGGAACTTCGCCTCGTCATTGTTTTACTGATTCCCGATGAAACAGTGTTCAAAACTTCTCGAATAAACTCATCATTTTGCCATGCAGACTTCATGGCTGCTCTTTTTCAATGGCTGTTCAGTGATTATTTGGCCCTCGATGACCTAGAAATTTCGTGATGTGGCCCTCAGTGAAAAAGAGTTCGACACCTCTGGCTTAAAAGGAAAATTATTGGCTGGGTTGACTTGGAAATTCAGCACGCTAAGCCCGAAGTGTCCAAGCCCGCTCACCATCATCAAGAGCATTCAAGAAAAAGCAGCAGGGTCAGAGGTCAAACGTCTGCAACCGAGTTAGCATTTTACCCTCCCGTTCCTATTCATTAAGGCTACATTTACACTAGACCGTATCTGTCTCGTTTTCTTCGCGGATGCACTGTCCGTTTACATTAAACTGCCTGGAAACGCCTGGAAACAGGAATCCGCCAGCGTCCACGTATTCAATCCAGATCGTGTCAGCTCCGGTGCTGTGTAAACATTCAAAATACGCGGATACGCTGTGCTGAGCTCTAGCTGGCGTCTCATTGGACAACGTCACTGTGACATCCACCTTCCTGATTCGCTGGCGTTGGTCATGTGACGCGACTGCTGAAAAACGGCGCGGACTTCCGCCTTGTATCACCTTTCATTAAAGAGTATAAAAGTATGAAAATACTGCAAATACTGATGCAAATACTGCCCATTGTGTAGTTATGATTGTCTTTAGGCTTGCCATCCTTCCACTTGCAAGTGGTAAGTGACGCGCATGCCCGACATGCACTGAGATCACACACACAGCGGCTCAGTCCCGAATCACTGCTCGTGCGCTTCACTCGCGCGCTCTGTGAGCTGCGCAGGGCCGGAGTGCGCACCCTCCAGAGGGCACTCACTGTTCAGGGCGGAGTGATTTGGAGCGCAGGATGCCTGCGGAGCCGAGCGTATCCGTGTATTGGCGTTGCTGTATGCACGGCTAACGGTTTTAGTGTAAACGCGAATCGTTTTAAGAACATTAATCTGATGATCCGCTGATTCGACGTAATGTAAACGTAGCCTAAGACTTTAGTCTGCAAACACTTCTACCGACCTCCTTCACGTTATATTACATGTAGCGTGTCTGTTTTTGGTGGATATTACTGTACATGAAAGATTTATTTGCTTGGAACAAGAGACACAAAGTCACACTTGCAACTCCAGCGTCCAAGTGTAATGGAATGAAACGAAAGGGGAAAGTTAATTACGTCCTCTTACGTCAGTAAATCAGACTGGCGAACGAGGTATTAATTTCTTCTTAACAAAATTACTTTTACCCAGCACCTTGAAGTGAGCTGGCACAAAATATAACCATCACCTTGTTAAGTCTGTACTACAAGCGGATCATGGCATCACTATCAGCTCCAAATATCTGCATCAGTATCCGGATATAAACATGAAATAGGCTTGTAGTACTCGAGTCCAGTGTCCGGTTTCACTGAAGTAGTTTAGACTGGTCTATGGGTTAAGATTGGTCTTAAGTTTCTTTATAAACCAGTCTAATGCAAGTAAGACAGTTTCACAAAAGTTAAGACTAATTTTTTAAGTCTAATTTTAGGCTTAAAAAGTAAGACACCCTCCCCTCAGTCTAATATGGGTCTAAGGGCTATAAAATTTAATTAAAAAAAAAAAAAAACAACAGTCAAGCCATAAGTGCCATCAATGTCAATAACTACAAGAAAGCTTGAAATGTTAAGGCAGTGAAGTACATTGCAAGTAAGTAATACACAAATTTAGGCTATTATAATCTAACTATAAAGTATTCAATAAAGAACAAACAGTGTAATGCCAGCTTATTCACTTTATTACTTATAAATATATATAAATAATATAAATATCAATTCATTGATGCATATAATTACATCACCACTCATCTCTCTCTCTCTCATACACACACATATTACTACATCACTCCTCCATCTGCGCGAGTCTCTTCAATTTAAGTTGCAGTCTTTCCTTTTGGTAGGCTCTTCGTGTAGTGTCACATCCGCACAGGTACTGGGTGATGACAACTCCGAGGGTGAAGGAGCCTCAGCTTCAACGTTGCTAAGGGAGTTGCTGCTGGGTCTGGCGAAGCCGGTTACTCCGCTCTCCTTTCCTCCTTTCACTCCCCAGAATAAGGGCGAATCGTCGCCATAAATGTTGATGACCATTTCGGTGGTTACTTTTAGTTTCTTCAAACCCCCTCCTCCAGTGGGGGTGTTTTTACGCACGGCAGCAACATCTCTTCTCGCAGATGGATTAACGCTATTCACAGACGACGTTATTTTTTCCCTACACTTCATGTTTTTTCTTATTGCTACATTCTTCGCTGAATTTGCCTAATAAAACGTCTTTGTAGGAATTAAATAAATTCCTCTAATATAGCCAGATTTTCCGAGTGGCTAAACGGCACTGAACGACCACTGTCTGTCATTTTTGTTGTTTTGAAAAGAGTCTTAAAATACCCACAATCCTTTGCAGCATAGTACGACTAAAGACAGTCGGAGTCTTAACTGCTTTGTGCAACAGTATTTGTTAGACGTCTATGCTAAGCCCGACTATACCCGCTGTCTAAGTTAAAGTCATAGTCTAACTTAGTGAAACCGGCTGCCGGACTCGTGCCCTAATTTTAAGGACTCATGACTTGACTCGGACTCGTGCATTAACTGCATTCGGACTCGTAAATTGGAGACGAGGACTCGGATTTTTTCTTTATTTTTTGTAACATGCCATAATAATTTGGCATAAGATATTTATATCTACATTAATTTTTATACTAATTCCGTGCAAGAGAATGCACATTCACCTGTTCATACGTCATGTTCAGGAACAAATTAACATTAACGGCGCTAAAATGCCTGGAGAGAAGCCCCTAGGATTGGCCGCTTTGCTTCTACAGACTTCTTGTGCAGTGGGAAAAAAATGCACTGCTATGTGTTCCATATGTAAAAGAACCATCGAGGAGACGACGGGGACGACCTCGAACTTCAATCGTCATTTTGGTAAGACTCCACCCAGAGAAGGAAGTGACACACTATGTTCATTGCGCTGTTGATAGTGGGCGGGGCTTGCTTGCTGAGCGATGAACTAGTGAGTGTTAACCCTGTGTCATGTTATTTGCACTGTTGATAGTGGGTGGGGCTTGCTTGCTGAGCGATGAACTAGCTTTTTATCTGTAGCCTGTTAACTAAGGCTACATCCACACGACAACGGCAACGAGATGTTATTTAAAAATATATCGCGTCCAAATGGGCAACAATCAGTAAAATATCAGGTCCATATGGCAACGCAACGCTTGCTGAAAACGATGCAATACACATGCCACACCTCTAGGGGCGCTGTAAGACTGTCCCTTCGGAGACACCAGAACAATAGAAGTAGTAAGGACGCATGCGCATAAACTATTATGCGCGAGACTTCATATTAGCCACAAAGTCAGGAAAATCTGTTCGTAAAATGACATTATAATGACCAAATACAATGAAAAGTATTTTTCCAGTCTCACCTGTGAAAGGTAATCCCATGTGATCTCGTTTGGACAGCAAACCTGTTGGTAAAGTTAAACGCAGCTAATCTTTATTCTCCGCTTTGACCTCTCCAAAATGGCGGCGAGGATGACACATGATTCTACGCGGAAGGCGGCGTCTTTAATGGTCTGGAATAAATTGAATGATACACGTTGATGGATTAATTTGCTGTTTCTCACCTGTGAAAGGTAATCCCATGTGATCTCATTTGGACAGTAAACCTGTTGGTACAGTTAAACGCAGCTAATCTTTATTCTCCGCTTTGACCTCTCCAATATGGCGGCGGGGATGACGCATGATTCTACGCGGAAGGCGGCGTCTTTAATGGTCCGGAATAAATTGGATTAATTTGCTCCTCTACGCCCTTTTTGAGGAATTTATTGTCGGACTTAAATCAACATCTGAAGAGGTGAGATCGCTCCTTTTTTCCCTATTTTTGCTGGCGGGATTGCACCATTACACAATAAATATTCACAGTGAAAATATTTTGTAAGCGCGTTTCATGAACCAAGTTATAGGATTTGTTGACAACTCGCATCGCAATGAGATGATCATTGGCACTACTGGTGTTAAGAATCGGACCATTTCATAAATGAATATTTTGCTGTAGAGCTGCAGTGTTTGTACAATTGCATGTTTTTGCTTCACTATTACTGTCACTATTCTGCTTCTTGCATTACTACTGTGAACTAACACTGAACATAATAATAATAATAATAATAATAATATCCAAGCTCATGTTTCACTCTCACTAGTGCTCTGTAAGGCTTTTTCCTGGTGATATTCGTTACACTTCTACCCGGCGTGAAGCACTCACAGTCATGTGGTTGTGACGTCATCGTAAACAAATCCGTTCTACTCATCCAGACGACTTCACAACGGCAACGTTGCCAGATCTTTCCACTCTGGAACCCGTTCTCAAAAAGATTGCGTTTTGGGCACCCAAAACGCCGGTGCCGTGTGGACGCCAGGCCTAAACGATAAGCAATTGTATCGGAGTCATCTGAATCCGTTGCCGTGTGGACAGGGCCTAAAATGGGGCAGTCGAGCAGTAATGTTAGTCCGACACAGTAGCAGAGACGCTTTCACATAAAGGCAGCAACAGCCACCGTCAAATGGTGTGGATGGAGTCTTGTTCTCGGACTCAAGTCGAAATTTTCTTTAATGACTTGGACTTGAACACTGGGGACTCAAGACCTGACTCAACCACAACACTGACATCAAATGGGTGTGGCCTAAACTTCTTTTTATCTATACGAACTCTGCCACTATTACCCTGTCCACACTAGGGATTTTGTACCGATACGAAACTACTTTCATACCGCAACACCATGGATTAAAGCAAAAAAAATTAATTTGACTGAAAATTTACAGGGGGGGTTATGGGTGGATTTCGATGAAATTCTGAGAATGGTTAACTTAGAACTGATAACTTTATTATCAATTAATTAATGGATTAATATATTCAATTTATTGCACTCTCTTTCCATTGCTTCCGTATATTATTTTTTTGTGGCAAACCACACAAACGCAAGCGCCTGGAATGTTTAGTTTTTTGCACCATGAACTAAATGGCTTTCCGTTTTCACCTATTTCATACAGCCAAGCCCACCTCCACTTGTTTTTTTACACCTTTATCGATGGCAGACACATCAGTGCCTTCTTTCATGTAAAGTGCATCCATGCTGCCGAAACCGAAAGCAGAACGACATGCTCCTCTGTGCTCGACGTCAATACAGAAAAAAGTCTGGATCTTCGCTTACATTAAAATTATAATTTGACCTTACTTTGTGTTGAATACGACTTCAAAAACAATTCAAGATTTTATTAAGAGAAATATTGTGGCCAACACGAGTGTTAAGTTCCCTAAAAGATCGCGTGAAGTTGGCTGCTATCTACTTTGCGTTCGTTCTCATTTTCCTCCATCATTTCATCGGCCAGAAACAGATGTTTTGACGTAATTTAACTTAGTAGGCTATGATTATTATTTAACCGTAGTCTTCTAGACATTTTGACTGTTCGGGGCATTGAACGCTGGTGTATGATTTTCAGGGAATAAAGTTTAGCGCATGTCGGAACATCATTGCGCTCGCAGCCTCCAACTCCTCAAACGTCCTTTAAATTGTGATATAACGTAGGCTATAAGGCACAGTTCTAACATACCTTACACACTGGCCTAACGAAAATAATAATTGTTGGGGCGTCTGGTGATTTGTTAGCTATAAATTTAGGTCTAATTACTTCTGACAGTCTGCAAGCATTGCACCGTCGGGTCTTCAAGTCTGGCTGAAGCAGAGGAGCGGGCTTTCCGGGGTTTATTTTTTCGTTTTTTTTTTAACAGCTCTATTTCTATATGTCCAGGTTTGAACTAAGTCATTTTGGCAAGATTTAATTTAATACAAAACAGAAATGGTCAGACACAAGCACGCCAAGCACATGGGAATGTATTTTGCCAATTTTGACAGCGCATGCTTTTTTAATGCCGCACCGTAGACGGCGAACGTTTAAACATGATCAAACATAGGAAATGAACGACACAAAGCATGGCTCAAAAACAAAAAAGTTAAATAAACCCTGCTGATAGTTGATGGTGTTGCAACACATCAGTGTTATAACCCAATCTCTACCCAACCACCCGTCATTTTAATTCTCCTCGGATCAGCACCGACCTCACATCTGGCTTTGGGAGAGTTCAGTTGATGGAAATCCGTCACACGATGGAAAACTTTAATCCATGTGCAACACCTGTCCACACTAGCAACTATACCAGTACTGTAGCGGTATAAGTGTATCGGTACGAAACCCACAAATGTATGGGTTTCGTACCGGTACAGTATCGTTACTGTAGCGCTTCGCTGTAGTGTGGACAGATGAAGCGGTTCTGTATCGATACAAATATAATGCGCATGCGCAAAGTCACACACCTCAATCGGGCGGCACGGTGGTGTAGTGGTTAGCGCTGTCGCCTCACAGCAAGAAGGTCCGGGTTCGAGCCCCGTGGCCGGTGAGGGCCTTTCTGTGCGGAGTTTGCATGTTCTCCCCGTGTCCGCGTGGGTTTCCTCCGGGTGCTCCGGTTTCCCCCACAGTCCAAAGACATGCAGGTTAGGTTAACTGGTGACTCTAAGGCTACGTTTACATTAGACCGTATCTGTCTCGTTTTCTTCGCGGATGCACTGTCCATTTACATTAAACCGCCTGGAAACGCCGGGAAGCGGGAATCTGCCAGCGTCCACGTATTCAATCCAGATCGTGTCTGGTCCGGTGCTGTGTAAACATTGAGAATACGCGGATACGCTGTGCTGAGCTCTAGCTGGCGTCTCATTGGACAACGTCACTGTGACATCCACCTTCCTGATTCGCTGGCGTTGGTCATGTGACGCGACTGCTGAAAAACGGCACGGACTTCCGCCTTGTATCACCTTTCATTAAAGAGTATAAAAGTATGAAAATACTGCAAATACTGATGCAAATACTGCCCATTGTGTAGTTATGATTGTCTTTAGGCTTGCCATCCTTCCACTTGCAAGTGGTAAGTGATGTGCACTGGGATCACACACACAGCGGCTCAGTCCTGAATCACAGCTTGTTCACTTCACTCGCGCGCTGTGTGAGCTGCGCAGGGCCGGAGTGCGCACCCTCCAGAGGGCACTCGCTGTTCAGGGCGGAGTGATTTGGAGCGCAGGATGCCTGCGGAGCCGAGCGTATCCGTGTATTGGTATTGCTGTGTGCACGCAAATCGTGTATTGGTGTTGCTGTGTGCACACTAATCGTTTTAAAAACGTTAATCTGATGATCCGCTGATACGGTCTAATGTAAACATGGGCTAAATTGACCGTAGGTGTGAATGCGAGTGTGAATGGTTGTCTGTGTCTATGTGTCAGCCCTGTGATGACCTGGTGACTTGTCCAGGGTGTACCCCGCCTTTCGCCCGTAGTCAGCTGGGATAGGCTCCAGCTTGCCTGCGACCCTGTAGAAGGATAAAGCGGCTAGAGATAATGAGATGAGATATTCTCGGAAGGAAGTTACTCAGTAACCACGGAAACATTTCACGCACGCGCATTTCAACTACCGTGAAAGAAAACCGCAAACATTTCTCGCTAGTGTGGACAGATGCACTAAACTGTACCGGTATACTTTGTATCGATACAGTTATACCACTTTCGTACCGGTATATACAGTATGTGAACACAGCTTTAGTCCCTGGAAAAGACTGGGAGAAAAACAAAGATGTAGAATTCTGGCTCTGACGGTTCCTCAACCTCAGCTACATCACTCCGGTTCATAACAGAGTTTTTACTATTGCACTGAAAAGATATCAAGTCCCATCCATGAAATAGAATGCACAGCTATATTTCATTTCATAAATCTACTTTTCTGTGCATCCACTTTGACAAGGTCTGGTGTTTAAAATTGAAAATTTTCACTGAATCCAACTGAAGTGGAAAAACTACAGGGTGGAAAAAACAAACAAACGTATCTTGTTTTTTTTTCTCTCTCTGAAGGTGAACTGAGGTTCTCAGAGTGCTGCTGCTTGCCATCGCTTGTCTGTTCGATCCTAATTGGGGGACGCATTTAGGCTGTTTAGCGACTCATCATGGCTGCCTTGTTTATGCGTCGTTACAGCTCCACTTCCCCTCTCTCCCAGAGAAGAGGAAAAACAGACTCCGGATCTTCCGCAGCCATCTCCCCTCGCTGCACACGCGTGCGGCCTCCGTGTGCAGCTAATCAGAGGAGACTGGGGTGGTATTAATTATGGCTGTTAAGAGACACCCATCTGATCTCCCACCACGCTACAACTCATTTTAGAAAATGTCACTGGTTAGCTGCTTGTCAAAGGTTCGCAGCTGTATTTTCTCTCGGCTTTGTTTGCATTCCGTAAGGAAAAGTGCCAAAATCTTAACTGATAGTTGAAGCATGCACCCAAATGGACTCAAGTGAAAGTCAAAAAGTATCTAGCTGAAACATATTCAAGGATTCAAGAGTAATAGTAAATCTTTTTATCAATTAAAATGATCAGTTCAGACCATTTTTATTGATATCAAATATTCTGCCAGCTCTGAGAACTTGGCTTGGGTGTTCATGTTTAGCAACAAAAAACTAGCAAGCAGATTTTACAAGCTTAAACTAACTTAGTTCAGCATGCTTCTTTGGTTTTCTTGTGTGTGTGTGTGTGTGTGTTTATGGGGAATGCAAAAGAGACATCAAGTGATGTCTTCCATACTGTTGATGCAGTGAGGGATCAGAGATCACGGGTGTTCAGATTAGGCTTGAGCCCTTTGCCCTTTACCCACCGAAATTCCTACAGGTTCCTTGAATTGTTTCATGACATTATGCACCAGAGAGCAGAGGTGGAAAAAGTACTGAAAAATTGTAATTAAGTAAAAGTATCTTTACTTTGCTTAAATTCTACTCAAGTAAAAGTACCCATCTAAAAATCTACTCGAGTAAAAGTAAAAAAGTACTCAATTTAAAATGTACTTTGAGTAAAAGTTACTTAGCTACTTTCAATTATTTGATGTAAAAAAAAGAAAGGACAAGTCATAAATCAAATTGTTTTTAATGAACCATTAGTCCGCATAATAACCTTTCAGGCAGTATAATGTATAAAGCTTTGTTTGGACTACCCCATAAAACATTTTCAAGTACAAGTGGCATAACTTGTAAATTCTATCATCCATTTTTTTTCTTTACTGACAAACGCCTGCTATTTTTATGCATACTTATAGTTATGTATGTATGTATATATATATATATATATATATATATATAGACACACACATGGAGAGGCACAACCAAGTGGCTGGGATAGTATACAGGAACATCTGCAACCAGTATGGAATAGAAATACCCAAGTCCCAATGGGCCATACCACAGAAGGTGGCTGAGAACAACAGGGCCAAGATTCTGTGGGACTTCAGCTTCCAGACTGACAAACAGATCCTGGCTAACCAACCGGACATAGTGGTGGTGGACAAAGAGCAGAAGAGGGTGGTGGTGATAGATGTGGCGATCCCAGCTGACGCCAACATCAGGAAGAAGGAACATGAGAAACTTGAGAAGTATCAAGGGTTGAAAGAGCAGCTGGAACGGATGTGGAAGGTCAAGGGTTGCGTGGTCCCCATGGTAGTGGGGGCACTTGGGGCAGTAACCCCCAAACTGGGAGAGTGGCTCCAGCAAATCCCAGGAACAACATCTGAAGCCTCAGTCCAGAAGAGCGCAGTCCTAGGAACATCGAAGATACTGCGCAGAACCCTCAAACTCCCAGGCCTCTGGTAGAGGACCCGAGCTTGAGGATGACATGGATACCACCCCCCCGCCGGGGGTGAGAAGGAGATTTTATATATATATATACACACACACACACACACACACACACACAGTCTACCTGTAATGTGCAATTTTTCCGAGCCTCTCAATAAGGCAATTTTTCTATACTTTTTCACGGTAGATAATGCAAATAGCCCTCTGTATTTAATCCTTCGTTTGTCTAATTTGTATTTCAGTTTTATTTGTTATCTGTTTGACATTTTCTTGCTACTGTAACACGTGAATTTCCCCGATGTGGGATGAATAAAGTGAATCTAATCTAATCTAATCTATTAAAGCCACTAAAGCAGACTTACTAAATGACACATATGAAACGTAAACCAACCAAACTCAAAAGTGTCCAGGGCTCTCACGATTTAAAGACAGCTAAGCGATTCCTTAGCAACACTGTGCTCTTCCTTATAATAGGAAATATAATTGACAAATTAACTGCATAATGTTTACAACCTGTCGAGAGGTAATGTGCAAACTATTTTGAGACCACCCCGTAAAACCTTTTTAAGCAAAGTGCCAAATTCTGAATTGCATGGTCCAACTCGAACACCACAATAAAAAAAGAAAAGAAAACCAAAATCAAACAAGGTATCCAAGACAGTGAAAATGTTTTGATGGCCTATCAGTGACCTCCCAAAGCTCTAGTCTAGGCTACAGCTAACAACCCAGGAGCTAGTCTATACAATTAGGATTTTTTCATAAGAGACCAGTTGCAACTAAAACCATGCACTCGTATTATTTCTGACTGTCGTTCTGATAAAACAAATTTATAAACGTGAGGTGATTCATTTCATTTAGGCTACTTCACTTGAAACGTTAGTGATCAGTATGGATGCTAGGCGGCCAAAAGAATTGATAATGAAGGCACATTTTACTCAACAGTTTTAACCAAACAATAAATATAACGTTTGGGATACACGGGTAAATGCACGTATCTACTTACCACCACATGCTTCTGCAGATTTGATGTGGAAGTTTTGTAGACGGATAGCTCTGTACGGCGGGGCAGGCACATTTTGCATTGCATTATTATGTTATTGCCTCGTTTGCGTTTGAATGCAAAGTACTGGCTGAGATACGGCCAAGGATTTCCCTCGCTGTCCGGCGCATCTGTTCCACGGGAATTCTCTTCTTGGCAATCCTCAACCTCCTCCATGACCTCCTCTATCTCTCGCTCGGCTACCTCGGCACCAGCCATCATCCAACCATACATGTAGGCTAATATGGATATTCCGCGCCTGCGCCAGTTTCCTTTCAGTTCAGACCAATTGGGTTTTTTTTCCCTGCATTTAATTTTTTTACTCAGTAACGGGCGGTTTTCGAATGTAGCGAAGTAAAATACTTGGTTCAAAATGTACTTGAGTCAAAGTAAAATTACCCATTTCAAAAACTACTTAAAAAATTACAAATTACACAAAAAAAAATCTACTTAATTACAGTAACATGAGTAAATGTAATTCGTTACTTTCCACCTCTGCCAGAGAGGGTGAAATATCCAAATCCCTTCCTGTCTTTCTTTGAGGATCATCATTTGTTGACAAACTGGAGATCCTCGGCCCATCTTTGCTCCTCAAAGACTCGGCCCATCCTGGATATTGACTTTGTACCAAATCATGAATACAGACACCTGTTTCACGTCACATCATTATTTAATCGTTTTTTAAATTGTTTTACTGGCACTAAATTTCCCCATCCCAACTTTTTTTTTTTGCAAAAAAAAAAAAGTCATTTTGTCGATTGTAAATGTACTTGAGTAAGATTATGTGTACTTGGTTTCAGTAAAGTTATTTTTTATTACTCAAGTAGAAGTAGAGATACTATGGTTTAGAAATACTTTTCATGAAGTAAAAGTATCAACTGAAGCTTTTTACTCAAATAAAAGTAAAAAGTATACTGATTTCTAAACTACTTTAAAGTACAAAAGTAAAAGTAATGAAAGAGGAAAAAATGCTATTAAGGACAAAGGCGCAGCCTAGAAGTCCACATACAGTCCATTCTCCTGACCCATTAAAATGTGTTTCATGGAGCACAAGTAATAATGACTTCTTGTCTGTAAGTGTTGTAATGGTGTAAAACTTCACATCTCAGAAGTAAGTTATCAATAAATTTTTATTGAAAATGTATATATTAGTGCTGTCAAGCGATTAAAATTTTTAATCGCGATTAATGTCGCGACTGTCATAGTTAACTCGCGATTAATCGCAATTTAATCGCACATTTTTGTCACATGAAAAACCATTGTAATTCTCTTATCAGCATAAAAAAGTGAATGGGCTTGCTCACCGTTCGAACTACGGGGGTACTCGGGGGATCCGAGATCCCCTGAAACAGACATGAGATCCCTTGAAAACATGATTTGGGAAATGCTGGGGGGTCTCTAAAATATTGGCAAAATGATGTTTATTGACATAGCAATCGTGTGTAACGGGAAGCATTTGCATATCCGAAGTGAGCGCGCGATGGAGATCCGCGCTCTGAGACAAGCGCAAGCACCCCCCCCCAAGGGAAAAAAAGGGACCCCCCGAAAATATCGGCATAGTTCGAACACTGGTTGTACCAATGTTTTTTTTTTTTTATTGCAGAGCACAACACGTCTTGTCACAGCCACTGCAAAGTGGGGCTGGAGCCGCCGATGGGAAAACGAAACCTAAGCCGAGCACCGTGGCTCTTCGGGGGAGGCCAGAGGACTCTGGCTGTGCGGGGCGTGGCATCATGTCACAGAGCGTTAATCTCGCGATAAAAAAATTATCGGCGTTAAAATTGAGTCAAGTTAACGCGTTAATAACGCGACATTTTTGACAGCACTAGTATATATTAAAAAAAACATTGTAATGTCCAAAATATTGTATAACGCAATATTTTTGCAGTATGCTGGCAATCATTTTGTGTCCAAAGTTGCATTGCATTCACTGTCTAAACGGCAGTAATAATACAGTATTTGAATGCTATGAATGAATGAATACTACACTAACACTACTGTAAAATTGCAGTTTTTTTCTTTTTCATATGGGACGTGCAGTAGAGGCAGCAGGTTCCAGTTAAAATGCAAGAAAAACACTTTCTCATCCCTACTAGTTACTGGCTCACCGAGAGAAGTCAACAGAATGTTTGTGTTCCAGCAATGCGAGGCTGAACACAGGTGAGGAGAGAAAGGGCGGCCGCTGGAATGCCGACACACTAAGACCTGTCACTTTACTCATTAACACCCACCAAGATACCATAACTGCGTTTGTAAACTTAACCTGGCTCAGAAAAGAGAATGCCGCATATGGTTCGTGGGGGGGGATCCACTCCTGACAAATGAACGAGAGCCCGCAATTTACTAACGGTGTCGAAGTCAGAGCTCTGATTGCTGTGTGCTTGGAGCGCCCTGAGCAGTGCTGCCAGATACTGCTGACGTTTTCCAGCCCAAAATATGTTCAAAACCCGCCAAAATGCACTTTAAACCCCAAAACTGGGCGGGAAACCGCCCAATCTGGCAACACTGGCCCTGAGTGGCAGTTTATTAGGTGGACAAAGTAATATAAAGTAATATAAAGATTGGCGCAATGAAATGCAAGTAACGAGACTATTACTGTATAAACGTAACGAAGTAAAAGTAAATGCTTGAAAATGTAACGAGTAGAGATAAAAAGTAGGTTGAAAAATTATTACTCCAGTAAAGTAGAAAGTACCAAAATTTCTACTTAAGTAAAGTAACGAAGTATTTGTACTTCGTTACTTGACACCTCTGGGTTTCAATAATACTGAAGTGCAACTGTATATTTTACTCGAGTACAGTAATGAACAATTATTCGAGTATTTTCTAACACTGATTAGTGTCAGAGCTGCTGTTATTTAACAATTATTTGCAGAAAGCGAAGTGAGCATATTCACTTCGCCTGAGGCGGATAATTATTTAAAAAAAAAATTGTATTAATAAATTTATTCAAGCTTCAAAAGTGGCATGCAAATGTAATAACGGCGTGGCGCAGCGCAGACTTGAGTCACTTATCTACACCGAGTCACAAAATCCTTGATAAAATAAATCCCAACTCCACCTTACCTTTGAATAGTTTTAGACCAAACTTCGTAGCATCTTCAATGCTTTTTGGAACAGCATTTTCTTTCATAATCTGTAATTCTTCCTCACTTACGGTGACGAAGTGACTGGCCGCCATTTTGCCGAGTCGCTCGAGGGGATTATTGAGAAATAGTATAAATACGGAGGTGATTATAGAAAATCGTGCGTGCTGATTGGTTGAGAAATTCGGACTATTTCTCGATAATCGCCTCGAGTGACTTGGCAAAATGGCGGCCGATTGCTTTGTCACCGTAAATGAGGAAGTATTACAGATTACGACCTTGACTACGTCTCGGTTATTATTCACAGATATTCCGTTTGCACTTTGGCGAATAATTATTAAACAGTCCGAATTTCTCGACCAATCAGCAAGTGCGATTTTCTATAATCACACTAAAGCAAACAAGTGTTGCCAGGCAAAACAAACCTCGCCCAGTAGCACTGATGATTAATATGAAGGAAGATATCTCAAAAAAAAAAAAAAAATAGGCACCCTTCACAAAAAAAAAATGAAGCGTAATCCAAAAATAAACTACTTAAAAAAAATAAAATAAAATCACAGAAGTAAAATAAACCAAGTGTCTGTACTTTATATTATTCTACTCTGACCTCTTGCAGTTTTCCAAACTGAAACCTCCGAACCGAGGCTGATATACACACACTGTCGCCATGACCCAAACTCTTATTTCCCGGAAATGGCCTGGCGCTAGAGCTCAGTGGAACGCACTTTCCTTCTGTAATAAGCATAAACCTGTTTCTTTAGTCCATTTATTTCGGATGGTGAACCGAACTGTATATGCTCACTGGCCAATTTAATCAGAATATGTGTATGCGCATGCACAGTGCGTGATTGTTACGCTTTTACAACACGATGACGTAGTGGCTAGCGCCTCTATACGAGGCAGCAGCCACAACAAAAATGATTTTGACCTTTTTGGTGACCTTGACCGGATGACCCTCAAAATGTTGGAGGTGCTATTTGAGACCAATGCCCAGCTATCCTGAAAGTTTCATGAAGATTGATCCGGCTGCTTTCCCGTAATATCGTTAACGAAATAACAAACAGAGCCGACTGAAAACAATACAACCCCGATTCCAAAAAAGTTGGGACAAAGTACAAATTGTAAATAAAAACAGAATGCAATAATTTACAAATCTCAAAAACTGATATTGTATTCACAAGAGAACAGAGACAACATATCAAATGTCGAAAGTGAGACATTTTGAAATTTCATGCCAAATACTGGCTCATTTCAAATTTCATGACAGCAACACATCTCAAAAAAGTTGGGACAGGGGCAATAAGAGGCTGGAAAAGTTAAAGGTACAAAAAAGGAACAGCTGGAGGACCAAATTGCAACTCATTAGGTCAATTGGCAATAGGTCATTAACATGACTGGGTATAAAAAGAGCATCTCGGAGTGGCAGCGGCTCTCAGAAGTAAAGATGGGAAGAGGATCACCAATCCCCCTAATTCTGCGCCGACAAATAGTGGAGCAATATCAGAAAGGAGTTTGACAGTGTAAAATTGCAAAGAGTTTGAACATATCATCATCTACAGTGCATAATATCATCAAAAGATTCAGAGAATCTGGAAGAATCTCTGTGCGTAAGGGTCAAGGCCGGAAAACCCTTAGACAGCACTGCATCACATACAGGCATGCTTCTGTATTGGAAATCACAAAATGGGCTCAGGAATATTTCCAGAGAACATTATCTGTGAACACAATTCACCGTGCCATCCGCCGTTGCTAGCTAAAACTCTATAGTTCAAAGAAGAAGCCGTATCTAAACACGATCCAGAAGCGCAGACGTCTTCTCTGGGCCGAGGCTCATTTAAAATGGACTGTGGCAAAGTGGAAAACTGTTCTGTGGTCAGACGAATCAAAATTTGAAGTTCTTTATGGAAATCAGGGACGCCGTGTCATTCGGACTAAAGAGGAGAAGGACAACCCAAGTTGTTATCAGCGCTCAGTTCAGAAGCCTGCATCTCTGATGGTATGGGGTTGCATTAGTGCGTGTGGCATGGGCAGCTTACACATCTGGAAAGACACCATCAATGCTGAAAGGTATATCCAGGTTCTAGAGCAACATATGCTCCCATCCACATGACGTCTCTTTCAAAGAAGACCTTGCATTTTCCAACATGACAATGCCAAACCACATACTGCATCAATTACAGCATCATGGCTGTGTAGAAGAAGGGTCCGGGTACTGAACCGGCCAGCCTGCAGTCCAGATCTTTCACCCATAGGAAACATTTGGCGCATCATAAAACGGAAGATACGACAAAAAAGACCCAAGACAGTTGAGCAACTAGAATCCTACATTAGACAAGAATGGGTTAACATTCCTATCCCTAAACTTGAGCAACTTGTCTCCTCAGTCCCCAGACGTTTACAGACTGTTGTAAAGAGAAAAGGGGATGTCTCACAGTGGTAAACATGGCCTTGTCCCAACTTTTTTGAGATGTGTTGTTGTCATGAAATTTAAAATCACCTAATTTTTCTCTTTAAATGATACATTTTCTCAGTTTAAACATTTCATATGTCATCTATGTTCTATTCTGAATAAAATATGGAATTTTGAAACTTCCACATCATTGCATTCCGTTTTTATTTACAATTTGTACTTTGTCCCAACTCTTTTGGAATCGGGGTTGTACCTTGCCCCCCCGGTGGACTCTGTCCCGGGCGAGGTAATAAATCGACTCAACAATACCGTGGTGTCAAGAACAAATGAATGTGTTGTGCACGAGAAAGTACATCTTAACAGTAATCATAATCATAAGCATGCGCTAATGGCAATTCTACATCCAGGCCCTGATACGAGTTCCTGAGTGGCTACTGGCTTTGCAGACGAAGAATAATTAATGGCAGGGCAGTGGAATCAAATTGACTCTGGTTCAGAAAGCTTCGAGTTGATCCACATGGGGACTGATAGTGGCAGAGACACATAAAACTCAAGAGCAGCTCTCAGACAAGCATTGGATTAACTGGGCTTTAAATGGAAGCGCTGCCGACTGGCCGTGTCTGGAGTGTGACTATACTGGCTTTGAGAATCAGAAATGTTCCTACTTCAATTCCTACAGCGCATCAACGTGGATGGGACGAGAATGGATTTGCAGGATTGACACGTCACTCAATTTCTGGGATATCTACATGCAAACGTGCATAAAAATCATGCCGTCTTAGATGTTATGCGTACATACTTGCTCATTGGCTTAAAAAAAAAAAGGACTATTTTTACCCTTGATATATCACTTTATGAATAATATTCAAGTTTAAATTTTCAGGCATGGCATCTAACCCCTTCATTTAATAAAGATTACTAAAAACTTCCTAAAAACTTTAGGCAAAATGGACACACGTGACTTCTGAATCGAGAGTCTCCTCGGCAGTACATTAAAAAGCGGCAGAAAACCTCAGCGGCGTGCTCATTTCAATAAACAGCCGTCCGAGTTGGACAAAAGCTCTGCGCTGTTTGACCATGAACAGCAGAATGCTTCTCATTCAGCGTGAATTCTACAAATCATTCATCACCCTGTGCGGCTGCTGCCAACGCGCGTGGCAACATAGAAATGGCAGAGAATGATGAACCGCTGTTATGTAAGCCGGCAAAATGAAAAGACGCAAACTCTGAAAATGTCAAGGCAGATTAAATAAATGAAGGATGAGAGAGAGGGAGGGAGGGAGGGAGGGGTGTATGTATGTGTGTGTGTGTATATATATAATGCGTGTGTGTGTGAAGAATGGCTTCCAGATTTTGAGAACAAGGAGAAAGCAGAGGAGTGCGAGAGTCAGACGGACCCACGCTGGTGATTTCACTTCTGGCCATCAGCCAAGTTGATGGAGGACTGTGCATCACTTATAGGCTGGGGTTGTTTTTTTTTTTGGTTCCTTCTCTTTTTCCTCTCCCGTTCCTGTCTGCATCACTGCCAATTTAACGAAAGGCAAGACTAAAGCTGAGCTGGAAAAATGAAAAGATATGGTATTAAAAGCACATAAAATTTGAATGGCTTGCTTGGCAGAGCCATAAAGCAGGCAAATATAAATGAAGGAGGAAAAGTCAAAAGTTTGGCAGTCTTGATTGGTTAACTTGCAATAAAACTGCTTCATATTTAAAATATATATATGTAGGTGTAAAAGCTGAGACGAGCATAAAATCTGCTCCACGAGCTGCCTTCTAACTTATTATGCCAGGTCCAAGGACCTGCTCCAAATCAAAATGTGAGCTTGTACAAGCAAACCAGCTTACAAATCACACACACACTTTAATTTATATATCTTCTTTCTTTCTTTTTGCAGTCCGTTGATGACGACGATGACGGTTTCATGTGGCATCAGGGACAAATCAAAGTCCGCCACTATTTTCTTGCATCCTAGCAAACTTTCCACTGGCCCCCAGAGCGGGAGGTGACCAGCGCGAGCCTTGTTAAGCCGGGCGATGTTCGAGCCGGTATGATACAAGTTCCTTTCAGCCATAGTCCTGAAACTGCTTGCAAGGGTTTTAAAGTACTGCTAGCTTTTGCAAGTTACTAGCAGCACCATCTTGACAGAACAATGGTGTAGCCCAGTGGCAAGGACGGGCCAAGACAAACCGGCATCAATGTCTGCTGCAGTGGCTGACTGGGAGATAGGTTTGTTTAACCCCGCTTTTAGGTGATACCACGGGTCACCTTGCATGATGGCCGTTGGCTCCCAAGGAGCTCATCCGCCCTTTGACAGGTCTTGTTTTTAGTCCTGCTGGTGGGTATACACTGGTGGGGGAGCCAGTTTAGACGCCGACCACCCGTCCATGCGGCAGGTTGTACTGGGTTACAGTGTTACCAGTAGCAAGGTCCACTAGGGCCCTATATCGCCTCTATCAGACTGCCTGAAATCAGCCTACTTTCAAACTTAACTCTGGTCACGAGGTTTATAATGTGCTTGTTCTGATACTTATGGTGATGATACACGGGGCAACTTTTTGGGCAATGTTGCCGAGCAATGTTGCTGGCAACGGGCAACTAGGTGAGACACAGGGCAACTTTTCAGGGCAACTAACAATGGGCAACAACAGTTAGCAACGGCAGTTTACAGTTAGCTAAAAAAAAAATCGATGTCTTAATTTTTGCTGTGACCATTTAATCAAGCTGTCTGTTGTTTTTTTAGAGCTTTGGTGAGGTAAATTCCTCCATATAGAATATTAAAATAACAACTTACCGGCATAAAAACAGATGAGTCTCTCCATCTCTTCACTCCACTGACACTGAGCGGCCGCCATATTTGTTTGAAATTTCTGATCCGAACCTCACCGGAGGTCACATGACTCGATACTCGCGTTCTGATTGGCTTATCTCAAAAAGTTGCCAGAGATTATCAAAACCATTCAGAAAGAAACAATGTTGCCCAATCTCAATAGAAAAGAGTCAAAACGCAATTGCCCAGCAACATTGCTCGCCAACATTGCCCAAAAAGTTGCCCCGTGTATCATCACCATTAGTGATTGTAAACAACTTGCACAAGTGTGAACAGATTCTTAAAACATTAACTGTCAGAAGATTTAGCGTTTATCATAACTGTCAGAGATAAAGCTGCAACTTTAGGTTTTCCACCACAGGAAAGTCTTCACAGCAGAAAGCATTATTTTGCCTTATTACTTTCGAGAGAGAGGCTGGCTATGGAACATCTGTTTATAGCTACAGTAGTTATAACAGAAACTATGTCCTTTTGCAGATACCTCACAACATGGAACAAGAAGACAGAGTCATCTATATCCCCCGCCCTATATACCAAGTTTCAAGATATTATTTGGCACATTTTTCAAGTTGGGCTGCAGGAAACCAACCCAACCTCTTTACACTGACCTCAGCAGTGACCCATGGCATAAACCCACCGGACCTTTGGTCCAGATGAGCTAAAAATTAAAATTTCTCACATTTCTTAGTATCAAAAGGCACATACAGTGGTGCTTGAAAGTTTGTGAACCCTTTAGAATTTTCTATATTTCTGCATAAATATGACCGAAAACAACATCGGATTTTCACACAAGTCCTAAAAGTAGATAAAGAGAACCCAGTTAAACAAATGAGGCAAAAACATTATACTTGGTCATTTTTTATTAAGGAAAATGATCCAATATTACACATCTGTGAGTGGCAAAAGTATGTGAACCTCTAGGATTAGCAGTTAATTTGAAGGTGAAAATAGAGTCAGGTGTTTTCAATCAATGGGATGACAATCAGGTGTGAGTGGGCACCCTGTTTTATTTAAAGAACAGGGATCTATCAAAGTCTGATCTTCACAACACACGTTTGTGGAAGTGTATCATGGCACGAACAAAGGAGAGTTCTGAGGACCTCAGAAAAAGCGTTGTTGATGCTCATCAGCCTGGAAAAAGTTACAAAACCATCTCTAAAGAGTTTGGACTCCACCAATCCACAGTCAGACAGATTGTGTACAAATGGAGGAAATTCAAGACCATTGTTACCCTCCCCAGGAGTGGTCGACCAACAAAGATCACTCCAAGAGCAAGGCATGTAATAGTCGGCAAGGTCACAAAGGACCCCAGGGTAACTTCTAAGCAACTGAAGGCCTCTCTCACATTGGCTAATGTTAATGTTCATGAGTCCACCATCAGGAGAACACTGAACAACAATGGTGTGCATGGCAGGGTTGCAAGGAGAAAGCCACTGCTCTCCAAAAAGAACATTGCTGCTCGTCTGCAGTTTGCTAAAGATCACGTGGACAAGCCAGAAGGCTATTGGAAAAATGTTTTGTGGACAGATGAGACCAAAATAGAAATTTTTGGTTTAAATGAGAAGTGTTATGTTTGGAGAAAGGAAAACACTGCATTCCAGCATAAGAACCTTATGCTTAAAGAAGAATAAAGTTAATGTTTTGGAATGGCCACGTCAAAGTCCTGACCTTAATCCAATCGAAATGCTGTGGAAGGACCTGAAGCGAGCAGTTCATGTGAGGAAACCCACCAACATCCCAGAGTTGAAGCTGTTCTGTACGGAGGAACGGGCTAAAATTCCTCCAAGCCGGTGTGCAGGACTGATCAACAGTTACCGGAAACGTTTAGCTGCAGTTATTGCTGCACAAGGGGGTCACACCAGATACTGAAAGCAAAGGTTCACATACTTTTGCCACTCACAGATATGTAATATTGGATCATTTTCCTCAATAAATAAATGACCAAGTATAATATTTTTGTCTCATTTGTTTAACTGGGTTCTCTTTATCTACTTTTAAGACTTGTGTGAAAATCTGACAATGTTGTTTTCGGTCATATTTATGCAGAAATATAGAAAATTCTAAAGGGTTCACAAACTTTCAAGCACCACTGTACATTACTTAAAATCAACACATATACCAACTTTCAAGACCATACCACTCATAGTTTTCAAGTTCTGCTCCGGAAACAAAACCTACCCCTAAGACTAACCTGAGAGACTAGGTCTGAAATTGTTTAAAATGAAAAATTTAAATTTCGCAAATTTCTTAGTATGAAAAGGCACATCTACATCACCTTGTTAACGTGCATACCAAGTTTCAAATCCGTATCATGAAAAATTTTGGATATATGCTCCGGAAACGAACATTGCTCAAGTCAAAATCTATTTTTTATGTAAAAATTTGAATAATACTTTTTTTTTCCAAAAAAAATCCAAAATAGCAAAAGGCACCAGTTCACATGTTTGATATGCATACAAAGTTTCATGAAGATATCTTCAGTAGTTTTAAAGATATGGCCCGGAAACGAAAACGTGACCGGACGGACGGAACCTGTTTCGCGATCACCCACCAAACTTCGTTGGGGCGGGGGATAATTACAACTTACTATCTACAATAATGGTAAACACAGAACAGTTACTAATGTTTCGGAGGGGTAGGTCCTGGGATTACTGGAATACTGGAAATATTTCCAATTCAACACGTTGTAAATCTCCTTATAGTCACTCATTTCCAAATCATTTCTACACCTGCACTCCATGCTTGCGTTCCTCACTTGGCCCTCTGAACTTGCAGCTTGAATGGTCAGGAGATAAACAAGCACCTGGTGTTTCGATTACGTTCATTATGTCTTATATTAAATATAGTTAGTTTTTTTTTCTTTTTTATCAGACATCTAATTTATTGGGTTTGTTTACCTGACATGTTTCGACGTACAACTTCCGTCTTCCTCAGAGTGTCACCGGATGTTAATTGGTGACGCATCTTTTATCAGCTGCTGTGTAACATCCGGTGACACTCTGAGGAAGACGGAAGTTGTACGTCGAAACATGTCAGGTAAACAAACCCAATAAATTAGATGTCTGATAAAAAAGAAAAAAAAAACTAACTATATTTAATATAAGACATAATGAACGTAATCGAAAGATTAAGAATTAGTTACGGAGACGAAAGCATCAAGGAGTTTCGCCGCCTAGAGCGATTGACACGGAAACGGGCCCGCTACAGGAATTACCTGAGATTCAATCTGCGCTGCCGGGATGAGGAAGTCGTACCGGCCAGCCTGAACATCAAGAACCCAATTCCAACCAGAAACGCGGAAAAGATGATCAGGAAAGTGCGGATGACTCTGGTAAAAGAACGGATACGGTGCACAACGGATAAACTAAATAATATCAACAGCGAACTACACAGAGAGACGGAAACTTTCAAACGCCGGTTTCCCCAAAACAAGGAAATGGAAATGGCAATACACGGACACTTGGCAGACATACACGAACAGGAATTCACGGAGACAAAAACCCGACAAATACGAAAACTGGACAAACTCATCGCACAGAAAAAGAAGGCAGAACCGGAGCACACACACATCAACGACAAATGGATTTACAACATATCAAGGTACAAACTCTCACAAGCAGAACGCAGTATACTAGCAAAAGGACTCAACTACGCTGTCACACCGAACAACATACCACACGATGAATTCATTCTGGCAACTGAGTTAGCATGTGAGAAAATACAGGATCACGGACAAAAAGCAGCACTAAGAAACGCAATAGCTGGTATATTGAAAACGGCCAAACCACCACCCAGCAACATCACCAAACAGGAAGCCAAAGCCATGAAAACATTAGCAAAAAATAAAGATATCACAATCCTCCCAGCAGATAAAGGCAGAACAACAGTTATTATGGACACTGATGAATATGAACGAAAAATGAATGAATTACTCAGCGACAACGCATTTGAAATATTACAAAAAGACCCAACAGAAGACAAGAAAAAGAAACTTAAAGCACTACTAAAACCACTACTCAATGAAAATAAAATAGATAAGCAGGATTACAATCATTTAGTACCCACAGCCAATGTCATCCCCAGGATTTACGGCACACCAAAAATACACAAACCAGGAACACCATTACGCCCCATAGTAGATAGCATTGGTTCGGTCACATACAACTTATCAAAAGCACTCACCGAAATAATTAAACCATTACTAGGACTCACAGACCAACACTGCAAAAACTCAAAACATCTGGCAGAAGAACTAAAAAACATCAAAATGCAGCAAGATGAAGTTTTCATTTCACATGATGTCATATCTCTTTTCACCAGAACACCCACGGAAGCCACCATACAGATAGTACAAGACAAATTAAAAACAGACAGGACGCTCAAGAAACGTACAAACCTCACCGTACAAGACATCACTCAGTTTCTTCAATTCATCGCCACATTCACATACTTTCAGTTCAGGAATACAATCTACAGACAGAAGGAAGGTTTTGCCATGGGAGACCCACTATCAGCCATCATGTGCGGTTTCTTCATGGAGGATCTGGAGCAAAAAGCACTCACCACAATACCAGCGGAATACAGACCAACACTCTGGAAACGGTATGTGGACGACATATTGGAAAAAGTAAAGAGGGGACACACTCAACAACTCACCGACCATCTTAACACCATAGACAATACCGGCAATATAAAATTCACACATGAAGAAGAAACAGAACAGTCAATAGCATTTTTGGATTTAAAAATACAACACACAGAAGATGGGGATATCAAAATAAAAGTACACAGAAAACCCACACACACCGACCAATATTTAAACTGGACTTCCGAACACCCCATAATGCACAAAATATCCGTAGTTAGAACATTACATGAACGCACAGCAATAATTACAGATCCACAGGACAAAGAACAGGAGGAACAACATATACAACACGCACTGAAAGCATGTCAATATCCACAATGGGCAATATCCAAAGGGGCGGAACAGGTTAAAAACAACAAAACACAGAAGAAAGAGAAAAAACAAACTAACAAACAAGAACACAGGGGAGTAGTTACATTACCATACATCAGGGGAATAACTGAACGCATTCAAAGAGTAATGAGGAAACACAATGTTAACACACCTGTCAAACCACACACAACACTCCGTCAGATCCTGGTGCATCCCAAAGACAGAATACATCCGGACAACAGATGCAACACCATATATGAGATTCCATGTAAATTATGCAATAAAACTTATATTGGGGAGACAGGAAGGAGTTTCAGCACAAGAAAAAATGAACATAAGAAAGAGTGCGAAAAGGAGACAGCTACAAGACAAACCCGAACAATAAAAGAAAAGGCACAACAGGAAAATTATAAGTCAGCTATAACAGATCACTGTAAAAGGGAAAATCACATTATGGACTGGGGGAATGCCAGAGTCATCCGCACAGAAGATAACAAACATCAGCGCTGGATCAGGGAGGCCATGGAGATCCGTAAGCGAAGCCCGAGGACCATCAACCGGGATGAGGGAGCATACATGCTCTCCCACACCTGGAGTGCCATCTTGCAGGGGACAAACAGACAGTAGAAGGCGTGACCGACCTGTCAAACCAGACAGGAAGGCCACGCCTTCAGAAACAGCAGCTGATAAAAGATGCGTCACCAATTAACATCCGGTGACACTCTGAGGAAGACGGAAGTTGTACGTCGAAACATGTCAGGTAAACAAACCCAATAAATTAGATGTCTGATAAAAAAGAAAAAAAAAAAACTAAGCACCTGGTGTGCTTTTTGGAAACGCTGTCTCAAAGGTTCTCTCAACTTTCAAAGATCGACTGCGACCAAAAAGCGAAGATGGTAGCCAGACGAATCATTCTGAACCGCAGCATAACGCATTTCGAAGGAGGCGCTCGCTATCCGCCCTCTTCTGCATACATGACCTCAGAGATGTCCATGGTTGGGTCGTGTTGCTGTGATTGACAAGGGAGAGAGAGTGTGCTCCCTCACAGACAGCATGGTCAAGTCCAATTATCTTGGACTCCCAGCGACAGATGGTTGTGGCATCATGGGGGATTCGACTCTCTCTGATAATCTCTGTTTTTAATGATGGCGTGCGTGCTTTTTCACTTATGCCTTTTGAGAGCCCTTGATGGTAACCATAGTCCCACTGGACTTCATACAAAATGTGACTGTTATTTAGCTAACGAAGTAAAGGTCTGCTTGTTTAAGAAGGAGAACGCAGGAGTGCATGCCTGTATATGTAGTACCTCATTATGAAGTGAATAATGATGCGCTAATGCGATATGGTCCTGAAAAGAATTCACCTGGAACCAAAAGCGTGGTATCCTTGAAGCATGATTAGCGCTGTTTGAACAGAGATAAATGGAGAGAAACGAACAACCGGCGCAATCCCATCTTAAGCTCGAAGTGTAATAAATAACACGCTAAAGTGTCTCCATTTCTTTGGCGAGAAATTTACCGACATGGTGTTACGACGTGCTTTAGGCTGCTACAAGTGAAAGGAGCCCTGTTTAAGAAAAGCACGTGAAGAGAGTACAGAGGGAGCTGCAGAAGTGAGCAGTACAAATTGGACAGCGAAGCAGGCCAGTGCGCACGCCATCGCTCTGTAAATGAAAGCTAATTGGGCATGCGTGAGCGAGTGGTTTGGCAACGTCCGTTTGAATAGCAGTGGGAGAGACAGCTTATTAGAGAAGCACAATAAAGGCAAAGCATGGTTCATTTACATGCAGCCGACATGAAGAATAGCTCGCATGCGCACACACGGACTATCATGCAAGCGCACACACAGGAATGGGCTGGAAAATAGCTTGATGATCCCTGAGAATGGCAAAACTCTAAAGGCTACAGTGTTTCACTGAATTCTGCCTGAAACCTTTGAGGTACGAAGGATACGTGCACTTCTCTGACTAAGCGCATGAGCTCCGCAAAATGACACGCACCATTAACTTTATCTTAAATGAAATGTGCTTCCCTCTGCGGCTCCCTGCAGATGTACCGCATTTGTATCAAAAATATAAAAACGATAAATTCGGTTCTGAAGCACGCTTTAAACCTTAACTAGATTTATTTTAAAAAATGTAAAAAGCGAGGAAATGTTTGATTTTTTTTTTTTAAATAAGTAATGATGATATATGGAAGAACCTGAAAGGAAAGATTAGAAAAAAATAGTGTCTTTTTTCACTGCATTTATTTTTTTCTGCTTTGTTTAACAAAAAATGTTGGGAAATTAATTTCCATTATCAGTTTGACCATTTTCGGCATTGAGAAAAAGAAATTCCTGATTAAAAAAGAAAATTTGCTGATCAGATGCACCAAAAACCAGTACGTTATTCCAGTTTTGACGACAAAGGGCAACTTTTTTTGTTTTATTTTTCTTTCGTCTTTGTAAGTGTTCATTTTTTTTTGTTCAGGTAGCTAAATATTAACAGTAAGCATGCTATACCAGTTTCAGCCACAAGGGGCAACTGATTTGTTTCCTCTTTTGTCTTAGAGTGTGTTTAAAAATAAAAACACTTTGGGTAACTAAGCATTAAAGCTAGACTGCCTTTCAGATTTTTCAAGTGTAGGTCATAAAAAGAATTTTCCCCGACACCCAATTATTTTTGTTGAGTGGACCGAATTCGAATCGCAGACTTCCAATTTTATTACTTTTTTTTTTTTAAATAGAACAATTAATGAATTTAGAGCCACGTGGCCCTAAATTCTCTGCTATTTTTTCCTGCTTCACCATGATGCAATACAAGATACTACATCATGCATCACATCACGTGATGGGCTTTCCCTGTTCACGCAAGGCATTGTGGGTTACAAATTTGAAACCGGAAAGAACAATAGAGGGTGTGAGTGTGCGAATGAAATGTGAAAGACTGACTACAGTAACGGAAAGCGAGAAGAAAAGACGTTAGGTTAGGACCAAACTAATAAATGTCGGCGGTCAGCGAGCACCTCGGTGTGACCAACTGTTCGTTTAGTGAAAGAATGATGGAACTGTCAGTGCACGCTCAAAGCTAAACCTGTAGATGGCGGTAATGCAACACTGTGGATGCCAGCTGCCGTAAAACCCAAAAGAAGAAGAAAAAGAGGACTTCCTCTGTCTGCGCAAAGTGAACGATTTCATGCACATTATTTGCTTTAATCCACTCAAATTAAATAACGTCCCAGCTACAGAACGGCCTAGGGTTTTTTTTTTTTTAGATATTACAGAAATAAACAAAAATCACAATGACCAAATTTCAAAAGGAACTAAATTTCACTGATTTTATGACATCGAAAGGCCGTCTAGCTTTTTTAGAAAAGCTTTTGAGACCAGTGTGTTGACCACAAAGGGCAAGTGATATGCAACAATTAAACTGTGGCTGGATGGATGGACCTTACGCTGTATTCAACTCAACCTTGTAACTCTTAACCTCAGACTAGAAAGAAAGAAAGAAAGAAAGAAACAAACAAACAAAGGAAATTCAACTCAATTCCTGCTCGGAAAGTCTCAGTTAACAAATACCCCTTTTCCACCAAATCAGTTCCAGGGCTGGTTCGGGGCCAGTGCTGGTTCTCAACTCGTTCAACTTGCGATCCAGCTGAGAACCAGTTTGCTTTTCCATAGCTCGCGGTGCTAAGGGAAGCCACGTCATTACATCGCTGTATACGTCAGTTACGTTTGCATAAACCTTGGTGCGAACATCTAAGCAAAAACAACACGGAAGCAGCAACAACAACAACACTAATGGATGACTTCGCGTTTGTACAGCCGCTGCTTCTCGTCGCTTAAAAATGGCGACCTTTCGCGGTCTTGTTATTGTTGTTGGTCTTAACAACTCCGCCCCCCCGCTGACGGAAGCGGTTCTTTCCTCTGGCCCAGCAGAGAGTTGGTGCTAGCCTGGAACCGGTTTTTCTGGCCCCAGAGCCAGTTCTTTGTCAGTGGAAACAGAAAACCCGGTTCCAAACTAAGCATTGGCCCCGAACCAGCCCTGGAACTGCTTTGGTGGAAAAGGGGCAACACTGATGTCAAATCAACATGGCTGCTCACATCATCAACGGTAAACACTAAAGTAGCACTTTTTTTTTTTTTTTTTACTTTTAAATGCGTTCTGCTGTGTAAACAAGTATAACATATTAGCCTGATAAATCTATAACACTGACGATACTGTTTTAAGGAGGAAAATATACATAGCTCATCAACATCCAAGTTAGCTGGCTAGCTTGTTACTAGCAAAACGTAAACATGAAGGCTTTCACGCTTTCCCCGCTTACTTTGTCGCTCTGACGGACGGCGATCAAAAAAATGTCACCCCAAGCTCCGCCTTCCCTTTTTTGAATGAAATTGAGTGCAGCATTACTCCACAGGTTAATAACTACTAGTTAACTGCTTGCTAATAAATGTCGCGAGCTTTTATACTTTTCATTTGGTTTTAGCTGAAGATCTGTGAAATCCCTCTACGTCGATCTGGATGAAGTTCCTGGAGCTGAGCTCAGGTAGTTATACTGCCCTGTCCACCACAGCACTAATACATAGTGCAAGATACACATGTTTTATGGAAGACCGATAAGCTGTGTGTGTGAGAGACAGACAGAGAGAGAGATTACTCACACGATGACGTGCGGCCCTGGTCCGTGTCCTCATCCTCCAGGGCGGGGGCCAGGCTGCTGCGCTCACTGACTAGGCTGGAGTGGCTCTCTGACAGGAAGCTGGCTCGGGACGGGCTGCTCAGGATGGACTGCAGGGACGTGAGAGCCACGCTACCGCTCGACTCGGACAGAGCTGACCAGGATGGAAGAGGTTGTGAAACAGATCGATTTTCCAAAACAGCTAGATTAGATTTTTTGACATACTGTATACATGCAACATTTAAAAAAAAAAAAAAAACCAAAGTTTTAGGCACGAGCTGTTGGAGTAAGCTTATAGAGTTACCCGAGTGTCGTCTTTTCGTGGTCTCAGGGATGAAGGTCTTTCTGTCAGTACTGGCATCGCTGAGCTCGGAGTCACTGTCATCACTCCCACTCGAGTCGACTGTAGAGACAGAAAGACACAAGAGTGTGATGGAGGGGGCAAAATGTTGCCGCGTTTCACGATTTGACTGACTCTTCGCAGGAAAGCAGAGCATGAGCCTAGCTCTATGAAGTTTAAGATCCTGTGCACAAGCTGCAAGACCGGAGTCATAAATTTAAACTGTTGAAATTACGCACTGCTTCTGTAATTCAATAAAATAAAATTATTCGACATAAAATCCTTTCTAAGGAACAACCCAGATAGGTTCTAGGAGAGTCCTACAAGTCATGTTAAATCCAGGTGGGCAAATGAATAGTTACGCAAGTGCACTACACCCCATGTAGCGAACATATACGGTTAAAAGTAAGCTATTTGGGACTGTTGATGTTTTAATTAAAGAACTAGATAGAACTCGACGCCAACGGCGTCGATGGGGATGCCTCCGCCTGGTAGACTACACGCCTTATTGAGTTGTGATTTGGGGATGGACATTTGACCTCACAGTAATCTTGACCTGTGACCTTTTAACCTCAAAATCTAATCAGTTCATGTTTGTTCCAAAGCACACAAATGGTGAAAGTTTGGTGAAATTCCTTTCATTTGCCTTGGAGATATTGTGTTCACAAGGTTTTCGGACAGACATTTGACCTGACAGTGACCTTGACCTTAGACCTTTTGATCTCAAAATCTAATCAGTTTATCTTTGTCCCAAAGTGCACAAATGGTGAAAGTTTGGTGAAATTCCTTTCATTAGTCTTTGAGATATGGTGTTCACAAAGTTTGGGGATGGACATTTGACCTCACAGTAATCTTGACCTGTGACCTTTTAACCTCAAAATCTAATCAGTTCATGTTTGTCCCAAAGCGCACAAATGGTGAAAGTTTGGTGAAATTCCTTTCATTAGCCTTTGAGGTATGGTGTTCACAAGGTTTCAGGACGGACGCACGCATGGACGGACGGACGGACGCACAGACAGACGGACAACCCGAAAACATAATGCCTCCTGCACCTTAAGGTGGCGGAGGCATAAAAACAAACCTCCGAGACAAAGAGGAGTCCGAGGTAGATTTTTGACAATTCTTCAGGAAATCACTAACAAAGAAATGTTGTCTTTTCAATCAGAAACATTTAAAGCTAGACCGCCTTTCAGATTTTTCAAGTGTAGGTCATAAAAAGAATTTTCCCTGACACCTAATTTTTTTTTTTTTAATAGAACAATTAATGAATTTAGGGCCATGTGGCCCTAAATGGCGGCACGGTGGTGTAGTGGTTAGCGCTGTCGCCTCACAGCAAGAAGGTCCGGGTTCGAGCCCCGTGGCCGGCGAGGGCCTTTCTGTGTGGAGTTTGCATGTTCTCCCCGTGTCCGCGTGGGTTTCCTCCGGGTGCTCCGGTTTCCCCCACAGTCCAAAGACATGCAGGTTAGGTTAACTGGTGACCCTAAATTGACCGTAGGTGTGAATGTGAGTGTGAATGGTTGTCTGTGTCTATGTGTCAGTCCTGTGATGACCTGGCGACTTGTCCAGGGTGTACCCCGCCTTTCGCCCGTAGTCAGCTGGGATAGGCTCCAGCTTGCCTGCGACCCTGTAGAAGGATAAAGTGGCTAGACATAATGAGATGAGATGGTCCTAAATTCTCCACTATTTTTTCCTGCTTCACCATGACCCAATACAAGATACTACATCTTGCATGACGTGGTGGGCTTTCCCTGTTCACGCAAGGCATTGTAGGATACAAATTTGAAACCGGAGAGGAAAATGGAGGACACGAATGAAACATGAAAGACCGACTACAGTAACGGAAAGTGAGAAGAAAAGATGTTAGGTTATATACGAAGGAAAGGAAACGCGGGACCAAACTGATAAACATCAGTGAGCACCTCGGTGTGATCAGTTGTTTGTTTAGCGGTAGAATGATGGAACCGTCAGTGCACGGTCAAAGGTAAACCTGTAGATGGCGGTAATGCAACACTGGATGCCAGCTGCCGTAAAACCCAAAAGAAGAAGAAAAAGAAGAACGACAAAAATCCCCTCAAATTAAATAACTTCCCAGCAACAGAATGGCCTGATATTTTGTGAGATGTTACAAAAACAGAGAGAACTAAATTTCAGAGAGAACTAAATTTCATCGATTTTATGAAATCGAAAGGCCGTCTAGTTTTAAAATCATACGACATACGAGACTGTTCGCTACATGATTGCAAATGTGTGTTCCCACAAAAGGAAGGAAGGAATAAATTAACACACTAGACTGAATGAGGTTGGCATTAAAACAGCTCAAATTAACCTGAATGAATGAATTGAAATGAACGGTGGAGGAAGGTGATGAACAATGAAATGAAAGGCAGAAAAAAAGTGAACCCAGGAGACGGGAAAAGGGATATGAATGAAAAAAAAATAATAACCCACACACAATGCTAATTTTCCCATTAATTTGAAAGATTTCCTATTAAATGAAAAAACAAATAAAATCAGTGTGTGCTGCCTTGGATTCCCCCCCCATCACCATGCATGCTAATGAATCACATCATCAGCTTGTAATTTGCTGTGGGAGAGCCAGTACTATGAGAAAGGAAGGAAAAAAAAAACAGATGAAAAATAACACAAAGAGGCAGAAAACGTGAGCGTGATTGCCTCCGTCAACCCTTGATTTCATTCCCACCAGGTAGACGTAAGCAGAGGCGGCTGAGGGCCAGGCAGAGATGCTTGCATCGTTACGCCAGCACATGCCTTGCACTCGTCAGTGGCCTGTGACCAAGCTGAAAATTCAAATATTCATTTTTTTATTTATTGCCGCATGAAGGCGGAAAGCCTGAGAGCACCAGAGCTCTGGCTTTCGATTTTCTGCACCCCATCTGCTGTGGTTTCAATCAGAGCAGAGGAGATGGGAGACTCGCACTGTGTGTGTGTGTCTCTGACTGAGATTTACGCTTCCCTTGCCTCCCTTCTTCACAACTATACTCTTGTTACACACACACACACACACACACACACACACACACTTATGCTCTGTGAGATACCACCTGCCTCTCCAATCTGGCTTGATGGATTCAGCCAAAGCAACAGTGACTTCTGGCTTATTGCTGACTCACTGTAACCCCTTCTGCAAACACATCAAAAACACACAGCTTCACTGTTCCTCCTCCTCTTCCTCCTCCTTTATTTATTTATTTAGCACAATATAATAAGACAGATCAGTGGTGGGTTTCCCAAAAGCCTCATAACGCTAAGAACATCTTCACTAGGAGAGAGAGAGAGAGAGATCATTGTGATGCTTGCTCTACCATTTAACGATGATCTTTGTGCTATGATGTTCGGTTTTGGGAAACCCACCCCCAGATCTGTAAAGCTGGAACTGAACTCCATAGAGGCTGAGTGACCCTACATTCACACCAAACGTGGCGAGAGCGTCTAAACAACCGGAAGTTGTCCATTTTTCTATGACAGCCAGCATCTCTCGGAAACGAGCAGTGGCACGATCTTCGGTGGCGAGTCTTGGACGGTTGGGGCATCAGAATAAAGTTGAAGTCTGGGAAACTTTATGGTAATGAGCCATGATGCAGTTTGGCAGCAACCAGTCAGAATTCAGAAGTGCTCCGCTCTAAAGAAGACTAGAGAACACATCCCTGTTTGCGTACAGGGACTCAAATTTTTTTTAAAAAATGAGTAAAGCGCATGTTGAAATTTGACTTGGCGTCAACGCAAAAGGTTACACCACACAAATGGCTCTTAATTAGTGTGCTTACTCAAGCACAAAGCAGCATGAAGCTGAACCGGTGTAGTGCACTTTTATAAATCTTTGCACTAGCCCCTGTCATTTTTCCTCCCTTTTTTGCCATGAAGATAAATAGCGGTATGCTGGCCCATTATGGTCTAGCACCCCTGCTGGCCAACTGCAGTATAACGTGTAGCTCCGCCTATCCGGCTCAAGCACAAAGCGGCATGCTGCGCTACAAGCTCAGCCATTAAAAACGGAGATTTTAGAGCACGAAGCACTCTAAAATCTGTTTTAAACCATGCCAAACAGACTTTCTGGAGATCATGTAAATAAAACAAAAGATTTTAGAACGCGAGGTCTCATGTCTGATCCAGTTACTGTTGGTGACCCTCTGCTACAGCTGAGCAAGCACCCTCTGCGGAAATGCAGTCTGTTAGTTTATTTTCTTACTAAACATGCATCATCATTGCTCATAATTTTCCTTCATATTTAAAGGATTTCACGAGGTTAACTTATACCCTACTCGCGGTCAGTCGGCACAAAGATACCGCTCGACACGTCTGTTTGCTTCGCGTCCCCTTTAAATATAGTTTGCAAGACAAAGCGTGCCGAACAAACTTGTAGCTGCCCATTTCATCTCCGTCGCAGAGCATCCAAGAACTCACCAGCGTCATTTGTAGAGCAGCCAGAATGAATTGTAACGCTCTCACAGCGTTCGGTATGAATATACCATGAGAGCCTCGCTAAGGAAGCTGTTCAACTGAAAGAGCAGTTTGTCATCCCCCCCGTTTTGGTCACCAGGCAGCTCTACTCCATCACAGGGATTTTCATGCTGCATTACAGTGTAGCGTAACACACTCGGAGGAAAGCGCTATCCACCCTCTTCCGCATACATGAATTCATACACGTCTATGATTGGCTCGTGTCACTGTGATTGACAGGGTAGATCGAGCACGTCATCCCTCCCAACCTGAGAGCACGGCCAACTTGGTTCACTTGGGCCCCTGGCCATGGATGGCTATGGTGTTTTTAGGATTCGTCACTGATAGGACAACTTCTCGTATACTGTATGCGATTCAGTAACAATGTTCTGCGAGCCTGCAAGTTTGTTACTGTTGTGATATTTTCAAAAATGAAATTCTTGATCCTTTACAACGAATAGCAAGAACAGCGCTGAGAAACAGCCAATGAGACTCAGAAAACCGGAATCTGTCATCCATCTATTTTGGACATTGACAGCAAAATGTATGCACAGTAATATTGTTTCCATTTTTTTTTTTATTCTTATTAGTCGTCATAGTTACCAGTCAGGCAGCAGTAGATTCAGGAGATTGCTGATATAGTGGACATGTTTCTATCCTGTCAACAACCCAAGAAGGAAAATGCCCTGCTCCTTACTGTTTTTTCAAAAAAAAAAAATCATAATAATTCAAATTTGGTGCATGTTAAAAGTTACATGCTCCAGTTGGTTTGGATATGCTGTGGTGGCATGACACACCGTGATGCGATATAACACTCGCGTCCTAAGAATCGGTAAAGCCGCAGGTATCACGGCAAGACTGAACAAGAGAGTTTATTCCAACCTCGAGTTATCTTTGAACACCAAACCTTGCGTGTACCAAGCCTGTGTTCTTTCCACTCTACTGTATGGCAGTGAGTCTTGAGCACCATATGCCAGACAAGAAAAATGGCTTAACAGGTTCCATCTCCGCTGCCTCAGGCGCATCCAAAACATCTCTTGGCAGGACAGACTGACCAACACGGACGTCCTCGAACATGCTGGCATTCCAAGCATCCACACTCTGCTGATCTAAAGGCGTCTCAGGTGGCTAGGACACGTGCACCGTATGGACTCAGGGCGCATTCCCAAGGATATCTTGTACGGGGAATTGTGCGAAGGGACTCACCTCCACTTCAAGGACCTCACCTCCACTTCAAGGATATGTGCAAAAGGGACCTGAAATTGGCAGGTATCAACCCTAACACATGGGAAAACATCGCGGCCTCACGGGAGTCTTGGAGGGCTTGTGTGAGAAACAGCTTGCAGAAAGCTGAAAGGGACAGGAACAGGCATCTCGAAGCAAAAAGAGCCGATCATAAAGCGAAAGTAACATCCTCAAGAGATCCATCTGAATTAATTTGTGCCAGGTGCGCGAGAGACTGCCACTCCAGAGTCGGCCTATTCAGCCACTCTAGAAAATGCAACAGCACCTCGTGCTATGCCATCATCCTCTAAGATGAACAGATGCCTATATACACACACACACACGTCCTACTCATTGCCTAATTCTACAAATATTGACCAAGGATACATCTGGACACGAGTGGGAGCTACTGTATAAATTAGATTGCACAGAAGGCAGGGATGATTAAAAAAAAAAAGAAAACTGACAAAACTCAGCACATGCACAGGTTCACCAAAACGGTTGAGTTGATAATTGGAAAAAGATAAAGTGAGGTGTTTCTAATCCTCAACCCTCCAGTCTGAATGTGCCTGTGCCCACTGTAACCTCCGATTCCAGTTCTTGGCTGACTTGAGTGGAACCAAATGTGGTCTTCTGCTGTTGTAGCCTGTGCACCTCAAGATTCAACATGTTCCGAGATGCTTTTCTGTTCAACACGGTTGTAATGAGTGGTTATTTGAGATACCGTAGTCTTCCTGTCAGTTCAAACTAGTCTGGCCATTCTTCTCAAACATCTCATCTCATTATCTGTAGCCGCTTTATCCTGTTCTACAGGGTCGCAGGCAAGCTGGAGCCTATCCCAGCTGACTACGGGCGAAAGGCGGGGTACAC